>NC_063197.1:9645528-9665192 GCF_017589495.1 Alosa alosa
TCATCCACACCGGTACTAATGATGTCCGATTGCGTCAATCGGAGATCGTCATACAAAACTTTATCTCCGTGTGCAGGTTCGCGCTACAGATGTCTGACTCTGTAACTTTCTCTGGACCCATACCCATTAAAAGAGGTGATGAAATGCTCAGCAGAATTTCGGACCTCAACCGATGGCTGTCAAAGTGGTGTGCCAATAACAATGTGGGCTTCATAGATAACTTTAGCTCCTTCTGGGGGAAACCTGGACTGTTGAAAAAAGACGGTATCCATCCCACATGGGAGGGTACTGCCCTCCTTTAAAGGAACATAGACCGTCACTTAACCGAGGCTAGTTCCTGACGAACCAGAGATCTAGGAAGCAGAGATAATGTTACACAGATTACACAGATCTCTGCCGTCCTAACAGTCACCCAGGTATACAGGGCATTCAAGGCCAAATAGAGAGGGTGTCTGTACCAAGACTGTCAACTCTTACTCGACCCACTAGGGGAATTATTCGTAGCAATCTTATTACGATAAAAACTTCTTCGGTTAAGCAAATTCCTCCAAAAAGGCAACTTACACCCTGCTTTACTTAATATTCGATCACTTTCAAATAAAACTGCCTTGGTTAATGAAATTATTACTGACAATCATATAGATGTTATGTGCCTTACTGAAACCTGGCTTAAACCAGATGAATACCTTCCATTAAATGAGTAGCTACAATCTATCAATCTAGTCTTCTCACATCTCCCAAGCTCACACACAAGTTTAAATCTTTCTAAAAAGTTCTAGTCCTCAATTCTTTTACCGCCAGACAGGAAAACTAATCAGCCTGTAACTGTGGTCACATTGTACAGACCCCCTGGCCCTTACATTGAATTCTTAGAGGAATTTTCTGATTTCCTTTCCACTTTAACTATCCAAACAGAAAAAATACTTAAATTGGGTGATTTTAATATTCATATGGATAATGTGAACGATTGTCTCACAATTGCATTTCAATCCCTAATTGACCATGTCGGGTTCTGCCAAAATGTTAATTCACCCACGCACCGAGATAACCATACTATTGATCTAGTCTTGTCATACGGCATAAGCATAGAGCAGTTAACAATCTTGCCACAACACCCGACCTTAACTGACCACCATCTAATTACTTTTACAATGACATTACAACATGCAGTACCTAATTTAGCTGAATACCACAGCCGTGGCTTATCTGAAAAAACTAACACAGACTTTCTAGAAAAAATTTCGCTTACGCTTGCCCCCTTCCGGACTCATGTGGTAGGCCTACCAGAAGGCCCTTTCCTTAATCCAGCCGAGGTCGACTTGTTAACTGATAATGTGATGAACTCATTACGCTCAACCCTTGACTCAGTAGCACCACTCAAAAAGAGAATAAGAAAACAAGTAAGGCGTGCTCCATGGTATACCACACAGACAAAAACACTCAAACAAACAGCGCATAAACTTGAACAAAAATGGCGTACCACTAAATTGGAAGTTTTTCGGCAAGCATGGAAAGACAGCATTATCACCTACAAAAAACCACTCAACGAAGCTAAGTCAACCTACTATTCCTCGCTGATCAAAGAAAACAAAAACAATACAAAATTTCTCTTTACCACAATCTCCCGCCTGACGAAGAGCCACACCGAAGTAACCGAATCTATCCCTATTTGCCTAAACAGTAATGACTTAATGAACTTTTTCAATGACAAATTGAAACAATTAGAGAAGATTAATAACCAATCAGTCTCACCAAATATTCATACTCCATTGCTGAACGGTAGCGAAAATATAATTGAATCACAAATGAGACGAACAACGCTGAATTCAGTTACACCTATCGACATATTAGACCTAACTTCCACAATCTCTTCATCAAAATCTACAACTAGTCTACTAGATCCTATTCCTACCCATCTTCTGAAGACTGCTCTCCCTTTCTTGAATAATGCTTTGCTCCAGATTATAAATAACTCACTGCTATCAGGCCATGTACCACAGTCGTTTAAGTTATCTGTTATTAAGCCATCCCTCAAAAAGCCTACCCTTGACCCTAACAACCTGGACAACTATAGGCCTATATTTAATCTCCCTTTTTTTTGTCAAAAATTCTAGAAAAATAGTGTCGAAACAAATTGGTACCTTCTTGCATATGAATAAAATCCAAGAATTATATCAGTCTGGTTTCAGAGCTCACCACAGTACTGAATCAGCCTTAGTTAAAGGTTTTAATGACCTCCTCATTGCTACCGATAATGGACATATATCAATATTGGTCCTCCTGGACCTCAGTGCTGCCTTTGACACCATAGACCACAACATACAACTCCACAGGCTTGAACATTCGATAGGCATTAAAGACTCAGCACTCGCTTGGTTTAAATCATACCTTTCTAACCGCAGACAATTTGTACAGGTTCACAATAAACCGTCTACCCAGACTATGGTAAAATATGGGGTGCCTCAAGGCTCAGTACTAGGGGCCCTGTTATTTTCTCTCTATATGCTTCCTCTAGGCTCAGAAATTAGGGATTAAATTTCATTCTTATGCATGGCATTAAATTTCATTCTTATGCAGACGATCCACAACTATACCTTTCCATAAAACCTGACGAATTAACTCCGTTAGCCAAACTTGACACATGTATAAGAGACATGAAGACATGGATGACAAATAATTTCCTGCTTTTTGAACTCGATAAAACAGAAGTCATGGTTTTAGGTCCTAAAAAAGATGAGGGATATCCTATCCTCATCACAGGCTACATTTACTGATCTTCAACTATCCTCATCCACAAGTGTTAAAAATCTAGGAGTTACAATTGACAAGACCTATCACTAAGTAATCACATAAAACAGATTACCAAAACTTCATTTTATCATTTAGGAACATTTCAAAGATAAGGAAGTCTTTATCCTTACCAGACGCTGAGAAATTAATCCATGCTTTTTTGTCACCTCAAGGATTGATTATTGCAATGCTCTATCGCTGGCTGCAATAACACCTGTCTAAAGAGCTTACAGCTTATACAAAATGCAGCTGCTCGACACTCACTAGAACTAAAAATATGAACATATTTCCCCTATCCTGGCATCTCTACACTGGCTGCCTGTTAAAAGTCGCATTGACTTCAAAATATTACTTCTAACATACAAAGCCATTAATGGCCAGGCACCAGAATATATTAAAGATCTCCTAGTCCCATATAACCCCACCCAGACCCCGCTACGATCACAGAATACTGGCCTTCTTGTAATTCCAAGAATCTCAAAACTACAGTAGGAGGCAGAGCTTTCAGCTATCAAGCACCCCTTCTCTGGAATAATCTCCCTTCCTCAATTAGACTAGCAGACACCCTCCCTATTTTTAAGTCTAGACTTAAAACATGCCCTTTACTGCCTCCCATAGTTAGGGTATGGTAGGTGTGGAACTTCACCCACCTCAGGGATTTTTGGAACGGACAACCCTGCTGAGTCCTCGTGTGACTAGCACCCCAGTCGCGCGTGCAATGGTGGTCACTGACCATACCTGCGCTGGTGTCGACTACCCCTCACCATGCCTTAGTTTTGCTGCTATAGCATAGTGCTGTCATGGACTTTTCATGTGTCGCGTACAACCCCCCCCTCCTCCCCTTCTCTCTCTCTCTCAACTCTCCCTCTCTTGCCTATTCTCACTATGGTATAATGTAACCAGAGGTGGAAAGTAACGAAATACATTTACTCACGTTACTGTATTGAGTAATTTTTCTGTGTATTTTGTATTTTTAAGTAGTTTATAAAATCGGTATTTTAAATTTTACTTGATTACATTTTGAGTGAAGTATTGTACTTCGCTACATCAAAAAACACATCCGTTACTTGAGTAAAAAAAATAAATAAAGTTAAAACTAACGAAAACAGAAAGGGAGAGAAAAAAAATTGTGCCCTAAACCACTAGCCTAGTGATAATGATCAGCATGTACTCTACAACAGGACTGAATGAAGCTGGCGCCATGCAGTCTTTCTGAAAGTGATGGAGATGGAGCTTGATCACGAGATGCATCATTCGGATTACATGTGTAGCCTAACCTATGAAAGTGTATTTTCCGCTATTTCAGTGGGTTGTCTCAGTTCGTTATAGCACTAATGATTGCGGAGATATTCAAGCAAACACCATGGGATTTCGTGTTTTGATGTTTGTGCTCACCTTTCTTTGGAAAGAAGTTTATTAGCAGTTGTTTCCCTTCATTTTGATGTCTCTCTTTTTCCTGTATTGGCCTTTGTTTTTGGAGGAGGTGGAAAAAGTACTAAAATATTGTACTCAAGTAAAAGAACCTTACTTTGATGAAATATTACTCAAATACAAGTTATATTACCCATCTGAAAATGTACTCAAGTAAAAGTACTCAAATACAAGTTATATTACCCATCTGAAAATGTACTCAAGTAAAAGAACCTTACTTTGATGAAATATTACTCAAATACAAGTTATATTACTCAAATTGCTCAAAAGAACCTTACTTTGATGAAATATTACTCAAATACAAGTTATATTACCCATCTGAAAATGTACTCAAGTAAAAGAACCTTACTTTGATGAAATATTACTCAAATACAAGTTATATTACCCATCTGAAAATGTACTCAAGTAAAAGAACCTTACTTTGATGAAATATTACTCAAATACAAGTTATATTACCCATCTGAAAATGTACTCAAGTAAAAGAACCTTACTTTGATGAAATATTACTCAAATACAAGTTATATTACCCATCTGAAAATGTACTCAAGTAAAAGAACCTTACTTTGATGAAATATTACTCAAATACAAGTTATATTACCCATCTGAAAATGTACTCAAGTAAAAGAACCTTACTTTGATGAAATATTACTCAAATACAAGTTATATTACCCATCTGAAAATGTACTCAAGTAAAAGAACCTTACTTTGATGAAATATTACTCAAATACAAGTTATATTACCCATCTGAAAATGTACTCAAGTAAAAGAACCTTACTTTGATGAAATATTACTCAAATACAAGTTATATTACCCATCTGAAAATGTACTCAAGTAAAAGAACCTTACTTTGATGAAATATTACTCAAATACAAGTTATATTACCCATCTGAAAATGTACTCAAGTAAAAGAACCTTACTTTGATGAAATATTACTCAAATACAAGTTATATTACCCATCTGAAAATGTACTCAAGTAAAAGAACCTTACTTTGATGAAATATTACTCAAATACAAGTTATATTACCCATCTGAAAATGTACTCAAGTAAAAGAACCTTACTTTGATGAAATATTACTCAAATACAAGTTATATTACCCATCTGAAAATGTACTCAAGTAAAAGAACCTTACTTTGATGAAATATTACTCAAATACAAGTTATATACGGTCACTAAATGTACACATAAATTATTTTATTGTATGGCCCCCCATGAACGAAAGTTCACGAAACTTGACATGCATTCGGAGGGTGTCATAATGATCATACACTTCCAATTTCGTGCAGTTTTGACTATGTTAGGTCACAGATACCTGCAATTACAACACCTAATTTTTACTTTTTTGCTTTTAACTAGGTGGCGCTATACATGAAATGAGTGGTTATGGAATGGGTTGACATGGCCCCTTACACAGTTGTGAGGCTCGCCCTCGTAATCAAGTGGGATGAGATCCGCCGGGTTTCCTGCGGTGTCACATGCCTTTATAGTGACATCTGGGCAGAGCGACAGATTGTAGTATCTCAACTGCCTCTGAGGCTTCACGCAGAATTTCCCTTGTTCCACCAACTGCGCTATTGCGTGACTGGTGTATATCACTACTGGCCATCCCATGGTAATGTTGGAAGCCTTGACGTATGCTGAATATACCGCCTCAAGACCCTGGAAGCATGGTGGGTAGCCTTGGGCCACCGCGTCCAGCTTTGAGCTGTAGTAGGCTATTGCCTGTCTGCCGCGTCCATGGCACTGTGTCTGTGCCACGATTGCGGTCATGTACGCGTCTTTCCCTGTTTCCTTCCTGACTGACACAGTACAGATAGAAAGGGTCTCCGTAATCCGGCAGTGCAAGTGCGGGTGCTCGCTGTAACTCTCCTTTGATGCGCTCAAACGCCTCGTTCCCATCCACTGTCCATGTGAGACGGTTCCTCAAATGGCTGGTTCCTGCCTGCACGATCATGGCCCGTAGCGGAGCTATCTTTTGCTCATAGCATTCCACCCAGTCACTACTGAAACCTATGAGTCCAATGAATGACATCATTTGCTTCACTGTGTTTGGCTTCGGCGCCTTGGTAATCGCCTCAATGTGTTCCGGGGCGATGCCCTTGTGTCCATGTGAAATTCGGCGACCTAAGTAGAGCACTTGGGGCTGTGCGAATTGTAGCTTCTTCCTTGATGCTTTGTACCCCCCTTCGGCCAGAACGGTTAGCACGTGGACCGTGTCCTTCTCACACGTTTCCTGGTCTGGTGAGCATATCAAGACATCGTCAACATACTGCAGAATCGTGCTCCGGCACGCGATGTGCTTTAAGTCCTCCTTGAGCACCTGGTTGAAGATGTGTGGCGAGTGCTTGAACCCTTGTGGGAGCCTTGTGTACTGGAACGTCTTGCCCTGATATTTGAATACGAAAAACTCCCTACTTGCGGGGGCCACCCGTATTGTGAAAAACGCTTGAACCAGGTCAATGGCGGAGAACGTTGTTGCACTCGCCGGGATGTTAGTCATCAGTACGTTAGCATGTGGGACGTCCGCTGGATAGTCCTCAATGCGTTCATTGACAGGTCTGAGATCCTGGACCATTCTCCATCGTACTCCGTCTGCCTTTAGCACAGGAAATATGGGCGTGTTGCACCTTGCACTCGGGACTTCCTCCAGGACCCTTCAGCTGCTTCTGCTGAAATGGGGTATTGTGGTTGGAAAGGCAGCGTCGCTCCTGGTTTCAATCTGAACTCCACAGGGCTTGCTGACTTTACTAATCCTATGTCACCATCTCCTTGTGACCATACCACAGGCGGCACTTTTCTCAATATTCTCTCTGTTCGTTCGGCGCCTGTCTCTGTCGCCTCTTGTAGCATCATCATTTTCCAGGGGGTCGGTCCCGGCCTCCCCGTCTTCTTATCCGTCTCATTGTCTATGTAGTACTTCTTGTATTCCTTCCATTCTGGGTCAGATTTGTTGATGGGCACATGGTTCTTCTTGTCCCAGCATCGATATCCTGCTTCTCTCAGCAGGCCATGCATGCAGTATGGGTTGCCATAGGGGCAATCCCTTAACGTAGGGTATGTCATGAACCTCCTCCGAGGCCATTTGTCCGCCCTGTTGGCCTTCTGGGGAATGTATTGCTGGTTGTGCTGCCCTCTTCTTGGGGCACCATGACAGATGTTGCATGTATGTGCTCCATTCCGCGTCTTCTTTGCTGAACGGTACATGTCTCGTTTTGTCCCAGCAGCGGTGCCCGCTCCTGGGAATAGGCGGTAGAGGCAGAATTGGTTCCCATACGGACATCCTTTAGCGTAGGGTATCTCCTCCTTCTCTTGTGGTTCTATGTCCATGATCTCGACTACCTGCGGGACTCCCCACACGGTGACCGGGTTGTCCAATTTTATCCTGAACACTGGCTCTCCTTCTCTACTGACAGCTGTTTGGAGTCAGTCATTTCCTGTGTCTTTCCACTTGATGCATTTGGCCTCGAGCATCACTGGGCCCATCTCTCTTGCCCTGTGACCTCTGGCCACTCTTAGAGTAATGTGTGGCATTGTTCCAGGCATGTCGAAGATTAGACCTAGATCCCATCCTTCCACAAATTTCACCTCAGCGGCCACTCCTTCCTTGGCCACCACCAGTGCGTGTATGTCGAGTGGGATGCGTCCCCACTTACTCATTTCCTTATTCCATTTTTCCTCTCTTTCTTTGCTTGGTGTTTGGTCGAATTTTATCGTACAGTGAAAAGGGCATCTTGGCGCCCTCAACCGAGCATGCAGGTTGCTTATTTGAAAAGCATGCTCGTTGTAGACCACTCGCTCTACATTTGGTTCCAATTGTCCAATCCAGTAGACCTGGTGAGTTTCAGTTTGGGATGGGGCACTTATTCTTAGGGCCATTTGGGTTGCCAGTCCTGTTATCTGTACTCCTGTCGGGGAACATTCAATTTGGAGTCTTAGGTTGCATAGCGCATCCCGTCCCAATAGGTTGACGGGTGTGTGTTCTGCTATTAAGACTGGTATCCAGATTTCCTTGTCTTCTATTTGGATTGATACTGGAGCCGTCATTGGAATTAGCTGCGTTTTTCCCGAAAAACCCACTGTCTTCATAAACTTTCCTGAAGACCTGGGGAGGTGTTGGGCATCTTTTGGGTGAAGACAAGTATACGTTGCCCCTGTGTCCACTAAACATTTGACTTCCATGCCCTCGATTAGAACCTGCAGCATCGGTTCTGCGTCAGCTCCCCTTGTCAGGGCGGGGAACTGACCCTCCCCTGGGTTTTCTGGGCCTCGTCAATGCCAGTTTCCCCCGTAAGGGGAGACTGGGCCAGAGGGTGCCTGCATTTGCTGGGGAGCTCCCCCCTGCATTTGTCCTTGATTCGCCTGTCCTCCTTGGTTGTTCGGGCCTCTGGCTTTTGTCGGGCAGTCCCTGGAGATGTGTCCTGTTCCTCCGCACATCCAACATTGAATGCTGTTTCCTTGACTCTGCTGGCCCTGGTATTGTCCTCTTCCGTAGCCTCCTCTGCCTTGTCCTCCTCTTCCCGAGACGGGATCCTCCTCTTCCTCTTGGCTGATACCATTGTTGTCCCTGTTGTTGTTGTTGTGGGGGTCCATATGGCCCCTGTTGTGGGGGTCCATATGGCCCCTGTTGCCATGTCTGCATCACGGGCTGCACCGGTTGTGGTTGTATCATCACTGGTTGTTGCACCATGGGTTGTTGGATCACTGGTTGCTGCGGTTGCGGGACAGGAGCTGCAGTGGGCATCACTGGAGCTTGGGTGGCTGCCTTCTTTGCCCCCTTTGCCTCTTGGAGTTGCACATGGGTCAGTTTTCTTGTAGCCTCTTTCTCTTGTTGCTCCTCCCTGTCTCTTCCTTGTCTGTACAGAGTCACATGGTGTACCACTGCCAACCTGAATTCCTCTTTAGGCATAACTGCTATGCGCCAGTCGCTTTCCAACTGCATCCTTACTTCCCTTGGCAGTGCTTCCATGACCGCTCTCCTGAACTGCATGGTGGCGGGGCCTGAATCCTCTGGCCTTTGCTCCATTCTTATTGTCCACTCCTGTGCTGCCTTTTCCACGAAGGCTACGGGATTATCACTATCCTTGAGTTTCTCTATCCAGACGGCCGAGGGGCTGTACTGGTTAGGGTATGCTGCCCGTAAGGCCTTCCACACACAAGGTCGGATTCTGTCGAAACACCAGGCGTCCCGCTTGGCGTCCGTCATCAGATACCCTAGGCCTTCTTTGTCCAGCACGACCTCCGTGTCTGCTTTTCCCAATATCAGACTGAGCAAACACTTCATGTCTCCCACTGCCAAGTCTCGGCCTTGAGTTTCCGATTCCAGCTTGTTTATCCACCGACCCGCACCCTCGTGCAGGACAGGGAGTCGTGCGATGAGACCGCTCACATCCGAGTGAGCCCACGGCTGGTAGTGGGCCCCTCCACCTTTAGTTATCAGTGGTGCCATTACAGCCGTCTCCTCCGTATCCGACTCCTCCGAGATGGCCCCCCTTTTTGCCTTCTCTTTTTGTACTCTCTCCCTCTCTTTTCTCCCCTCCTTTTCTAACTTCTCCAACTCCTTCTTGTTCTCCTTCAGGCCTTTTTTGACATCTCCTTCAATTTCGTTGAGTCCCTTTCGTACTCCTTTTCTGATTTCATCCAGGCCTTTCTCAACGCCTTTCTTCATTCTGTTGATTCCAAACAGTCCTGAGGCAAGTACGCTGGGTGGAATCATTATTGGGCACATCTTTGGTCGTTCTCCACACTCCCGGTTCTTCTGCAGGTGGGTGGTTACACCCCTTTTCCCATTGTATGTCCTCTTGCAGTGGGGGCATACCGAGGGGTCCGCATCCCCTGTGGCCTGCTGCTCCCTCTGGAGCTCGTCCTCAAGGCTCTGGAGCACCTCTTGCAGCAGTTGTTCTGTTTCCGGCCGCCCAGTGCCCATATCTGTAAGGTCATCGAGCTGTTCCTCCTCTTCTTCTGAGTCGTTCTGGCTGCTTTCATCATCCGTAATTGCTACCCCTTCTTGTGCCATCCCTGCGCTGGGGCTCACCTTGAGAGACAGCAGGCATGACCTCTCTCTTTTGCTTTTCTGGTTCATTGTGCCGAAGGTTTCCTTCAGGAGTTTTCTATACTCTTCCTCCAACATGTCCTTAGTTTTATAGCCGGGGCTCATCTTCCCTGCTTCTTGTCGGACCTTTTCCGTGAAAGACCTCTCGCTGGCCTCTTCCTTTTCCCTCGCTTCCTGTTGTTTTCTCAATTTCTCTTTTCTTCTGGAGTTTTCCTCTAATTGTTTCTTCAGCCTTTCTTGGGCCATTCTGATCTCACTTTGTATCAGGATCCCCCTTATTTCGTCCTGCATCTCCCTGATGAATTTCCTACATTCTTCTCTGTATTCAGTATGCTCAGGGGTGCTGTTCTTGCCTCCTTCCCCACTTCTCCACATTCCCATTTCTTCCAGTCCCTTGAGCGTTCCTTCCGTCAGGGCCTTTTGTTCTGACTCAAGTTCTTTGGCAGCCTTCAGCTTCTGTACGGTCCGTTCTATCTTAGCCTTCTTCTCATCGTTCCATTTCTCAACTTTTCGTTCAGCTTCCCGCTTCTTTTGGTGCCTTTCTTTGATCCGCCTGGTTGCATCTTCTATCTCCCCCTCGCAGGTCTGGATATACTTCATGAGCCTTTGCCACAAGTCCTTGCATTCCTCTGTCACAGGTTCCTTGCCTGCCTGTAATCTCGCTTCTGCCAGTTCTTCCAGAGCCACTTTTCCTTTTTTCTCTTTCTCCTTTTCTTCCATTGCTTCCTCCCATTCTTCCATGATCGTTTTCAAGCAGTACCACAGATCTACACATCTCTCCCTCTGTACCTCTTCTTCTTTGTCCAGGGCCTGCTTCGTTCCTTGATTCTTCTCCCCTAGTCCTGAGGTGCTCATGAGGAGTTCGTCGTCTTTCCAGTGCTCACTTCTGGCCATCTCGTATTTTTCTGCCACCTTTTCCTCCGTGTCCCCTACGGTCCAGCCCTGTCCTGCGCCTTCCAGAGGGTGTTCAGGGAATGCTGGTTTGGCGGGGGATGTCGGTGTTAGATCGATGAGGGATGATGTCGATCGCATCGATGCCGGTCGGGGTGGTGGTGGCTCTGGCTGGGGGTTAGCCTGTTCCCTTCTGATCCTTTTCACCTCCTTCAGTACTTCTGCGCAGGTCCCTTCTAGCGTGATCCCCTTCACTACCAGTGGGGCCTGTACTGCCAGATGCACCGCCGGGGTCTGTGATCCATACAACGGTGCCTGTATTGCCAGGGCCCGTGGGACCCTTTCTTCCAAACGTCGGATTATGTCCCTCACATTGTCTTCCTCTCGTGGCATCTCTGGGTATAGCTTGCCCTTCTCCGCATATGGAGGTGGACGCGGCTCTTCCATGGGTGGAGCCCCTGGTTCTGGTGCTTGGGTCAAGGTATCCACTTCTCTTCCTGTAGGCTGCAGCTGGGGGCATTTCTCCGTAATGGGTGACGAGGGTGGCGTCTCATCCTGGTCAACCTTCTGCTTCCTCTTTCTCTTGGCTATCTTGGCGAAGGCCTCCAGGGTGTTCAGCTCCTGTGTCCTCTTCTCCTGTCTTCGTGTGCTCCTGTCATAGCCCTTGTAGTTCATGATTTTCTCCTTCATCTGGGCGAGAATTGCCGAATTGAAGGATCCCTCCTTTGGCCATGCTGTGTGGTCTCCTTTGTATCTTAAGAACCACTTATGGTTGATGCTCTTTATGTCTTTCTCAGCAATGGCATTCTCCTTCACTACTTCCTCCAGGGGTGTCGTTACTCTGGTCGCCATTTTCTTTAGAGGTCGGCGTCTTCAGTGAACTGGTAGGTTTTATTGCCCCACAGAGACTTGAAGTAGTTTTCTTCAAACTCCTTCGCCTCTTCTTCCCCACGCCAGCACTTAAGAGAGTCCTCCCTGTCCTGCCTCTCTCTCTCCCTCTGGCACCTGTCGGGATCTTTTTCTTCCCAGTGCAATCGGAGGTCGCTTACCGTATATAGTATAGTGTCCCTCACTTCTCCCCAATCTTTGAGGACAGTGTTCAGTTCAGCTCTTCCTCCTTCGAGCACCTCTCCTTTATCGCTTATGGCACTCACGCTCCACCCTCTGTTTCCGCTTTGGGCGACCCTTATTGTCCACGTCTCTTTTATCTTTGAGCCGCCAAATGGGGCTTCCTCTTCACTCCCGGCTGCTTGGGGCTGTGGTCCCTCCGGTTCTTTCTTCGGCAGAGCAGATGGGGTCAGCTCATACACCAGGTTAAGCGTGGCCTTCTCGTCTATTTCGTCCCGATATCTGCACCTGAAAGGGAACCTGCACCCGTTGGGGAATCGCCCTACGTACCCCACTTGTTCCTGGTTCTCTCGGTCCCTTACACTTATCTCCCAGTCGTGTTCGCCGTACTCGTGAATATCTATGGTCCAGATCACGTCTTGTTGCTGATGTTCCATATACTCTCAAAACCTTTCCTGGGCCTACCCAATGGGCTCCTGAGCTTTTGCTAATCTGATGTATCACTATCGTCACTCCTTGTGTCCATAGGCGTCCCTAACTCTAACGGGTAAGCTTTCCCTATCAGATATTCTACTTTCTCTAGTAGCTCTGTATAACTATGGCACCGATATGCTCCGTTCACAAGACCCTCTCGGTTTCTTGTAAATATGCACCACTTATTATCCTGCCGTTGAATGAAAGTGATATGCCACTTACTTTCTAAGTTCATTCGCTATTTGTGGGCATTACTCTGTTTATTCTATCTAATTCCTGCTTTTGCTTTAGTATTATAACTATCCTTCCTATTTTACCAACGCTATTGTATCAGTGGGGCTTTGAGTTCTTACCTTTTCTTTTCAATAATATTTCTTCACTCAAAATGACCTTTTAACCTTTTATTTTGTTTTTTACAAAGTACATTTATTAGCTTTATTTTCTCTTTATTTTATTGAAGCAGGTACAAAACTTTCAATTTAAGCAAAGTTAGCGGATTACAAGTTTTTTCCTAAGCAGTTATTGTGGAGTTTATTCAGCTAAGCAGTTATTATAGAGGCCTTGCAGTAGTACCTCCCCCTTCTATTCTCCTAGCTTTTCTATCTATAATCCCTATTTGTCCTTCTCCTTCTTGCAGCTGGGGAATCTCTTCTAAACTTGCGCTTTCTGCCCTCAGGCGGGGCAAAGAGCTGGTCAACCACCGGTCTTGTGTTCACCCCTACAAACTTTCCTACCTGTTCTATCACTGTCTGCAGGGCCAATGGCGCTATGCGGGTGCCTAACCTCGAGTGGGTTCCTCCGTATTTGTCAAACTGGTCAATATGAACGGAATATTTATCTCTATTGATCCCTTCCTTGTTCCAGAAAACTGATATGGACAAAGACTCTTTCATAAAACTGGTCAGCCTATATCTGTCTCGACCAACTATTTCTCTTATTTCCCGTCCTATGTCCTGTACTGACTGGGGCTCAACCGGGCCGTGAACCTCCTCCTGTTGAGGCACAGCTGGACTGTAGCTTGGGCTATCCCAGGGGTTGGTTGGGCTGTAGCTTGTTGAGGGCGGTGGGCTATATCTGGGGGAGGTTGGGCTGTTGACTATACGGAATGGACTAGGGATTAGCTGGTGGGACACGGTGTTATCTGGATGGGGAGTTGGAGCTCTCACTGGACCCAATTGACCTGACTCCTGGCGCTCCTCCTCTTCGGATCCTAGGCTACTATAGTTTGTCTCTGGTGGGGCACCGACTTCCCTCTGTTCAATGTCTGTCTCTACCTCTCCCACGCTACTGCTTGGAGTGAACTCTTCTGGGGAGTCTGTGTCAGGCTCTCCCTCACCTGAATCGTCAGAGACTTCAAGGTGGTAGAGGACTTGCCCTTGGGGCCCTGGTTTATCGTCCCTCACAACCCTAAGCTTGGGTACTGCTGCCTCAACAGGGGGCTCGGGGGGTATCTGCATAAACCTCCAACAACTGCAACAACCTTCTTATGTTCAGACTATGATTAGTTTGCAGACTTCTTATGAATATTGCAGCTGCAGCTTCTACAATATGAGTTCGACGTCCGTCTGTCAGTGTGACGATCCTCCTTCCCTCGCCGAGCTCCTCTACCTCAAATGTGTGTGTGTACTTGTCTCGCATCTATTGTGGGCCCATACCCAGGCAACAAAACAGAACACAACGGCGCACACTCAGCTTTTACAGAAACAACAACAGATTATGATAAAATATATTTTGTTCATTACCCCTTTTTCCGGACAGTTTCACACATTTAACTCACAGCTAGTATTGCAGTTTACCTATTACCCCGTTCTTCTCTCTGAAACACACATATATTTTAGGGCAGCCCGCGCTCCCTTTGCACAAAATATTATTTTACCTTTCTCCTTGAAAACTAGATTTCCTCCTTGGAAATTAAAACACTATTTTAGCTTTCTCCTTGAAAACGAAATTTCCTCCTTGGAATTTATTACATGGCCATTCAACTCAGTTTTCTCCTTGAAAACTATTTTTAACCGGCTTTCGAAATCACAAAACGCTTTTAAGATTAACAGTACAACCCAATCTCTGTCTTGTGTCTCCACTATTCTTTTGAGGATTCAGGTTAACACCCCTTCCCGGCCTACCCACCGACTCCCACAGTACAGCTCTCCTAATAATAAGCAAAAACGCTTACCTTTTTGGGCCCTGAGAGCTGCACTGGAGAATTTTTTGGGACTTGAGATATTGGTGGAAAACCCTTCTCATTTAAACATAAAAAATGTGTGTTACTAGGCAGAATACATGTGACCAGGTCCTATGTGTAATCTGTTGCCAGGCAGAGTATGCGTTTGTTTTGGTTCTATGTGTGCTTTCACTATTGGTTCTGCCTCCTTTTGTTGTAAACCCCTCCACTTGTTCTCAGCCCTGTTTGGTTTTACTTTCACTGCCATTCCTCCTCAGTTTCCCTCTTAGTCTCTGACCGCTCAGTCTCATGACTTCCAGTAAATGTCGCATAACAGTTGCATAAACAATATCCTTATGTAAGATGGAATGTTTCTAATAAACCAGCATGCACACACACACAAGTTACACAAGTTATTATGTCTAGATAAAATCACCACATTTTCCTAAACCCTACGGTTCTCGAGATATTCACAGAAAACTGTGTCTGCCCTACCCACCTTTCGGGGGGTCCAGTCCAGCGGGGAGGCTACAGATCAAAACGAAAAACGATGGTTCCATGGAATCCTTGAGGATTACATGAGGATGCTAAAGTTGGTATGGGCAGGAAATAGTTATTTTTGAGAAGATACAAACAATTTTACCCATGCCGCAAGTCATTACAAGTCAAAGGGACAAAGTCCAAGTCAAGCCTCGAGTCAATAGCAGTAAAGTCCAAGTTGAACTGAAAGTAATTTCTAATTTTGTCAAAACGAGTCTGAAGTCATCAAAATCGTGACTTGAGTCTGACTCGAGTTCAAGTCATGTGACTCCAGTCCACATCTCTGGTATGTCCTGTATATGTAGAAAATAAGACATTCCACATGTCAAAACTGATAAATTCAGTTTGTTGACACTAATGGCCCAGTTAGAATTAATTTAGATTTACTCCTGTTATGGGTGAAGGCACATTTGTTCATAGCAAGAAGCATAAAATAACATCTATATACTTTCACAGGTACATAATAATTGTAATTTGACTGTGACACAGCACATCTGTGATGAAGAAAATAAGTGCCCTTGAGTTTCCATAGGTGCTGAGAATTTATCAGACCGGTTTCCTGGTTGTCATCTCTGAGTTATATTCGGTGCAAAGGGGACCGTGTGGGGGCTACTCGTGAACTGTGCTGTGAAGTGTATCCATTGAGCCCTGAGCACACTGTAGCTTTCTGTTCCTGTTTATGTAAAGGTTTTACATAAGCTACACTGCATGTTAGGCTACTAAAGCACACATTTTGTAAATAAGCGGTCGGATCGCGGGTCAGGTATTATTTTGCCATAATTAATATTCGCGTTTTTGGGAGGGGGCTCAAAACCTCCATAGCCCAGGGGCCTAGGGTGGTATTAACCCTCTAGGCGCCACAGTCGACTATAGTCGACAAGATGCGGTACTGAATAAAACGGCCGATTTAGTCAAATAGGGTGTCATATTTCGTTCGACTTCCACTCCACTAGATGGCAGACATGTCATCGTCATCCCGAGTCGAAAAAGGGCACGCTTTAAACAAAACTTTCTAGCTGGCGCATTGAATCAGTCGTGAAATACCGGAGCTAGTGTGCATGTGAGCCACTTTGTCAGAGCGATATTGTCAGCGTCAGCGCAGTATTTGCATTAGATTATCGATCTAATGGCATGAAAAAGTTTACCTGAAATGAAGTGTTGGGTCTTCTATTCGCGGACCCTGATTCTGAAGGGGAATATCTGCCTTCAGAAAATGGCGGTGATTCGTTTAGTGAGGCTTCAGATCGTCCCTGCCTTGCAATGATGCAGCTGGACAAAGTGAGAGTTTACTCCATAGTTTAGCTTACACCAAGCACAAGCGTTGAATCGTTTGCCCAATGTCACTGGTGGGAATAATGTTTCCACGGGTTGGTGTTCATCGGGAAGTTAGCAGGGTGTTAGTGGTGTGGCGAACGAGGCTGGAGGTAGCATAATGGAGGTAGCATAATGTCCATGGCGCTAGCTTCTGTCTTATGAACGTGTGACTCCCTGTCAGCGGCGACAGTAGCGTGGTGGAGCCTTTGTCTAATGCCACTGGGTATGTTAGGCGAGGTCGAAGTGCTCATAGGACAGTTAGGGGGGAACGTAGTGGCAGTGTGGGGAATCGCAATGAGAATGACAGTAGGCCTAGTCCGACCTGCGCAAATTCTCTCCACTCGGCGCACGCGAGGCAGATCTGGCCATGCTGCTCGCATGGTGGAGGTGGTGACACGCTCTCTCCCTCTCCCTCTCCCACACACACACACACACACATTAGGTCATGCATAGTCTATCACAAGATGATGGGAATGCCGGCCCTGTATGGATAGGGATATTCATTATCATTATCTCTACAGCAAAAGGCCTGCTACATAAAAAAAAAATGTCAGCCATTTAGTAATGATTTACACTGTTGATTTGCTATCTACTTCCCTGATCATTTAGGACATACAGTACACTATGTGTTCCTTTTTGTGTGTTCATGTCCTGTCTGTGTGTGTCTTTGTCAGCTAAGAAAAAAAACAAAAAAACATCAACAAAATCAACAAAAAGAAAAACAAATACTAACATTGTCTCTTGTCTTGTCTCGTCATCTCACTCCTGATCTGTGCCTTGCATTGGCAAATGAGCTTTGAACTAAACAGGTCTTGTCTACTTGTGTTTGTGTGTCATCTGAATAATATATATGTGCCCCATACATGGAATCAGAGTGCCTACTGTATGTAGTAAATGGAAAATCTCTACAGCAAAAGGCCAGTCTACCGCTACATGCATTTGGTTTGTTTCTGCCATTTATTAGTAATGATTTACACAGTTTGTTCACTACTTACTATTTACCTGAGCATTCAGTATTGTGCAATATAGCATACAGAAGGTGAGGGACATTTTGGGGGAAGAAGTGGTGCATTTTATCATTCAAACATCGACTTTTCATGAAAATTCTATAATCCAAGATGGCCGCCACCATATGACGTCATAATATGCAAATTAGATATAAACATTTAATCTCTACATAAACTTTGGGTCATCCTTAATATTTCTCTAATTTACAGAAAGTCTCTATCTCTTATCACTTTTAAGATATAGCCTTTTGAAATGAAGATGTCAAAATTGATCGTTTCGGAAAAAAACCTCTGGCGCCTAAAGGGTTAAGACACCCCTGTCTGTAGGCATACAAAACACCATCATAATCATTATCATTATTGACACACATTCATTCATTAGCATCTCTGATGAAGTTGATTAGAAAGGGCTTAAAAAATGTCTTTTGTCAGTTTATCTTGATGTCTTGATGCTTTGGACACTGTAAATGTGATGAAATGATTCCACTTTGGTGATAATACTAGCCTATGTAGCCTATGTTCCCATCATCACCGTATAACTCTCTTACAAAATTAATGAGATGTGACCGTGGTTGATGACAGCAGTCGCCGGCTAGAAACCACATTCTGATTTCCTTGCCCTGTAGGTTTAACAGGTTTGTCACAAAGAAACAAAGATGTCACATTTTGAGTTTAATTTCTGATGAAACGCAAAATGGAAAATACACATCACATTTTCACAAGTCACAAGGCAGTGATTAATGGTCTGAAAATGCAATAATGGACAGTGATTATTACAAGAGTGTTGACAAGGGCCTAGCACAAGTCATGAAATACACTGACCCCATACATAAAGATAGTTTACCCCACTTGTTTTCTTCTTTTTTGTCTGCTGTCATTAGAGTACATAATTACAAAATTGAAATGTGACTGAGCAAGTAGCAAACATTACATAAAGAGATGGCATTCATGGTTTCTTTTTCCCCTTTTGGCACAGTTCTGCACTGTGATCAGCTTGGCATAGGTGTGTAACAAGTTTGTACTTCCTTCTGACTGGGAAAGTTCCCTCTACAGACAAACATACCACAGATATGTGAATTTTGCTTCAAATTTATTTTTTTGAATTGATCAGTTTGAACATCTTCTTTTCTGTACATATTTCGCACATTACAAATATAAACATATATTAACTGAATTATAAACTTCAGTTCATGCTTCCTTAGATCAGCTTGTAAGAACAGTACAAAGTCCATACATCTCTCTAATCCTAATTTAAATAACATGGCACGCAACATGAAAAGATCTTTACGCAACATGAAAAGATCTTTGATCTTTGATTAGTGAATAGATGTTACCAATATATTACATTAGCTTTAGTTTTAGACATTAGACTTGACACTTTGTCTGTCAATCTTCCAATCTTCTATATTTACATATCTTTAACATCTCTTGTTGTACAAAATCACTCAGAAGTTGAGTCAAACACACAACACAGCCAAATGTGATACTATGTGAAAGCTATTGCTGCTTCTTGGCTCTAACTTAACATTCCAATCAGTATTGCTAACTGGTTGTGCTTTAGGCAAAACTGACTGGTTTATGTACCACTGCCTCAGTGTTTAGTGTGTGTATGTGTGTGTGTGTGTGTGTGTGTGTGTGTGTGTGTGTGTGTGCTGTTGTGTGACTTCATTTATAATGGCGACAGTACAACCAGATATCACACAAGAGCTTGAAAGCATGTAACATGTTTAATGTTTTTCTAACATTGTCAACTATTCATGGAAAGGTGTATTCATTGTTGATCATATCATGCAAATTAAGTGTGTTTTCTTCTGCATATTAACACAATTTGGCTGCTCTGGGAAAATGTTCTATATCCATGTGTTTTATGGTTCACACCTGCATTATTAAGAGAGCTCAGGCCAATAAATGGCCCTTGATATGTACAGTGTTATTATTATT
>NC_063197.1:9665692-9691596 GCF_017589495.1 Alosa alosa
TGCACCGGTGGTGTCTGTGCCATCGCATTGCGGTCAAGGTGTAATGCCAGTTTCTTTCCCTGTTTCTTCCCGACCGACACACACGCACAGATAGGAAGAGTCTCCGCATCCGCAGTGCAAGTGCGGCAGTTCGCTGTAACTCCTCCTCTTTGATGCATCAGTTAAACGCCTGCCTCCCATCCACTGTCCAGGAGACGGTTCCTCGTGATGGCTGGTTCCTGCCTGCACGACCATGGGCCCGTGAGGAGCTATATCTTTTGCTCATAGCATTCCACCCAGTCACTACTGAACCTATGAGTCCAATGAATGACATAATTTGTTTCACTGTGTTTGGCTTCGCTGTGCTTGGTAATCCCACCGCCTCAATGTGTGTTCCGGGGCGATGCCCTCTTTATGCTCCACATGTGAAATTGGGGCGTGACCCAGTAGAGCACTCGGGCTGTGCGAATTGTAGCTTTCTTCCTTGATGCTTTGTATCACCCCTCTTTCCCGGCCAGAACGGTTAGCACTGCGGGACTGTGTCCCCTTTTCCCCACACTGCCTTCCTGGTCTGGTGAGCACATCAAGACATCACAACATATTGCAGAATCAAAGTTCCGCACGCGATGTAAGTCCCTGAGCCTGGTTGAAGATGTGGCGAGAAAGGGCTTGAACCCTCAGGAGCCTTCCTGTGTACCGGAACGCCCTTGGCCCTGATATTTGAATACCTAAAACTCCCTACCGGAATGTTAGAAAGCACATCAGCACGTTAGCATGTGGGACGCCCGCTGGATAGTCCTCACGCTGCTCATATTGACAGGTCTGGAGGTCCCGGGACTCATTCTCCTCCATCGTGATCTGGCCTGCCTTTAGCACAGGAATATGGGTGGTTGCACTTTGCACTCGGGACTTCTCCAGGACTCCTGTCTCTCTCCAGGAGTTCTTTCAATTGTCCCTCTTATCCCTTCAGCTGCTTCCTGCTGAACAGCATTGTGGCTGGAAAGGCAGCCGCCCTGGTTCTCAATCTGAACTCCACAGGGCTTGCTGACTGCAATCCTATGTCACCATCTCCTTGTGACCATACCACAGAGCGGCACTTTTCTCAATGTGTCTCTCTGTTGGATTTCGGCGCCTGTCTCTATGCGGCCTCTTGTAGCATCATCATTTTTCAGGGGTCGGTCAGCCTCCCGTCTTCTTATCCGTCTCATTGTCTATGTAGTACTTCTTGTATTCCTTCCATTCTGGGTCAGATTTGTTGATGGGCACATGGTTCTTCTTGTCCCAGCATCGATATCCTGCTTCTCTCAGCAGGCCATGCATACGGTATGGGTTGCCATAGGGGGCATCCCTTAGCTTGTAGAATATGTCATGAACCTCCTCGAGGCCATTTTGTCGCCCTGTTGGCCTTCCGGGGGAATGTATTGCTGGATTTGTGCTGCCCTCTTCTTGGGGCACCATGACAGATGTAAGCATGTATGTGCTCCATTCAGCGTCTTCTTTGCTGGAAACCCGGTACATGTCTCGTTTTGTCCCAGCTTGGCGATTGCCCGCTCTCCTGGGAATGAAGCGATAAGAGGCAAATTGGTTCCCCATCTGGGACATCCTTTAGCGTGGGGTATCTCCTCCCTTCTCTTGTGGTTCTATGTTCATGATCTCGACTACCTGCGGGACTCCCACCACGGTGACGGGTTGTCAATTTTATCCTGAACACTGGCTCTCCTTCTCTACTGACAGCTGTTTGGAGTCCAGTCATTTTCCTAATCTTTCCACTTGATGCATTTGGCCTCGAGCATCACTGGGGCCCATCTCTCTTGCTCTGTGACCTCTGGCCCTCTTAGAGTAATGTGTGGCATTATTTCCAGGCATGTCGAAGATTAGACCTAAGATCCCATCCTTCCACAAATTTCCTCAGCGACCCTCCTTCCTTAGCCACCACCAGTCGCGTGTGTATGTCGGTGGGATCGTCCCCACTTACTCATTTCCTTATTCCATTTCTCCTCTCTTTTTTTGCGGTGTTTGGTCGAATTTTTATCGTGCAGTTAGGGAGCATCTTGGCCCTTAACCCGAGCATGCACAGGTTATTTGAAAAGCATGCACCGTTGTAGACCCTACGCTCTACATTTGATTCTAATTGTCAATCCAGTAGACCTGGTGAGTTTCAGTTTGGGATGGGGCACTTATTCTTAGGGCCATTTGGGTTGCCAGTCCTGTTATCTGTACTGCTCTGGGGAACATTTAATTTGGGTCTTAGGTTGCATAGCGCATCCCGTCCCAATAAGGTTGTGGTGTGTGTTCTGCTATTAAGACTGGTATCCAATTTCCTTGTCTTCTATTTGGATCGATACTGGAGCCGTCATTGGAATTGCTTCGTTTTCGAAAAACCCACTGTCTTCATAAACTTTCCTGAAGACCTGGGGAGGTGTTGGGCATCTTTTGGGTGAAGACAAATTATCGTTGCCCCTGTGTCCACTAAACATTTGACTTCCATGCCTCGATTAGAACCTGCAGCATGGGTTCTCGTCAGCTCCCCTTGTCAGGCTGAGGGGAACTGACCCTCCCTGGGTTTTTCTGGGCCTCGTCAGTACCAGTTTCCCCGTGAGAGACTGGAGCCAGAAGATTACCTGCATTTGCTGGGGAGCTCCCCTGCATTTGTCCTTGATTCGCCCTGTCCTCCTTGGTTGTTGGGCCTCTGGCTTTTTGCCGGGGCAGTCCTGGAGATGTGTCCTGTTCCTCGCACATCAACATTGAATGCTGTTCCTTGACTCTGCTGGCCTGGTATTGTCACTTCCGTAGCCTCCTCTGCCTTGTCCTCCTCTTCCCCGGCAGGATCCTCCTCTTCCTCTTGGCTGATACCATTTGTCCTGTTGTTGCTGTTGTTGTAGGGGGTCCATATGGCCCCTGTTGTGGTCCATATGACCCCTATTTATATCTGCATCGCGGGCTGCACCCGGTTATTGGTTATTATCATTACTGGTTGTTGCACCATGGGTTGTTGGATCACTGGTTGCTTTCGCGGTTCGCGGGACAGGAGCTGCAGTGGGCATCACTGGAGCTTGGGTGGCTGCCCTCTTTGCCCCTTGCCTCTTGGAGTTGCATGGGTCAGTTTTCTTGTAGCCTCTTTTTTCTTGTTGCTCCTCCTGTCTCTTCCTTGCCTGTACAGGGTCATTGGTGTACCACTGCCAACCTGAATTCCTCTTTAGGCATAGCTTTGCTATCGCCAATTCGGCTTTTCCAACTGCGTCCTTACTTCCCTTTGCGAGTGCTTCCATGACCCGTCTCTCTGAACTGCATGGTGGCGGGGCCTGAATCCTCTGTGCTCCATCCTTATTGTCCCTCCTGTGCTGCTTTTCCCACGAAGGCTACGGGATTATCACTATCCTTGAGTTTCTCTATCAGGCGGCCCGAGGGGCTGTACTGGTTAGAATTATGCTGCCAAAGGGCCTTCCCGCACACAGGTCAGTTCTGTCGAAGCACCAGGCGTCCAGCTTGGCGTCCGTCATCAGATACCTAGGCCTTCTTTGTCCAGCCGCGACCTCCGTGTCTGCTTTCCCAATATCAGACTGAGCAAACCCTTCATGTCTCCCCTGCCAGAGTCTCGGCCGCGGTTTCGATTTCCAGCTTGTTTTATCCATCCCGCGACCCGCACCCTGCGTACGGGACAGAGTCGTCGCGATGAGACCGCTCATCCGGTGAGCCCCGGCGGTAGTGGGCCCCTCCACCTTTAGTTATCAGTGGTGCCATTACAGCCGTCTCCCTCCGTATCCGACTCCTCGGATGGCCCCCTTTTGCCTTCTCTTTTTGTACTCTCTCCCTCTCTTTTCTCCCCTCCTTTTCTAACTTCTCCATCTCCTTCAGGCCTTTTTTGACCTCTCCTTCAATTTCGTTGAGTCCCTTTCGTACTCCTTTTCTGATTTCATCCAGGCCTTTCTCAACGCCTTTCTTCATTCTGTTGATTCCAAACAGTCCTGAGGCAAGTACGCTGGGTGGAATCATTATTGGGCACATCTTTGCTCGTTCTCCACACTCCCGGTTCTTTTGCAGGTGGGTGGTTACACCCCTTTTCCCATTGTATGTCCTCTTGCAGTGGGGGCATACCGAGGGGTCCGCATCCCCTGTGGCCTGCTGCTCCCTCTGGAGCTCGTCCTCAAGGCTCTGGAGCACCTCTTGCAGCAGTTGTTCTGTTTCCGACCGCCCAGTGCCCATATCTGTGAGGTCACCCAGCTGTTCCTCCTCTTCTTCCGAGTCGTTCTGGCTGCTTTCATCATCCGTAATTGCTACCCCTTCTTGTGCCATCCCTGCGCTGGGGCTCACCTTGAGAGACAGCAGGCATGACCTTTCTCTTCTGCTTCTCCGGTTCATTGTGCCGAAGGTTTCCTTCAGGAGTTTTCTATACTCTTCCTCCAGCATGTCCTTAGTTTTACAGGAGGGGCCCTGCTTCTTGTCGAACCTTTTCTGTGAAAGACCTCTCGCTGGCCTCTTCTTTTTCCCTCGCTTCCTGTTGTTTTCTCAATTTCTCTTCTCTTCTGGAGTTTTCCTCGAATTGTTTCTTCAGCCCCTTTTGGGCCATTCTGATCTCACTTTGCATCAGGATCCCCCTTATTTCGTCCTGCATCTCCCTGATGAATTTCCTACATTCTTCTCTGTATTCAGTATGCTCGGGGGTGCTGTTCTTGCCTCCTTCCCCACTTATCCACATTCCCATTTCTTCCAGTCCCTTGAGTGTTCCTTCCGTCAGGGTCTTTTGTTCTGACTCAAGTTCTTTGGCAGCTTTTAGCTTCTGTACGGTCCGTTCTATCTTAGCCTTCTTCTCATCGTTCCATTTCTCAACTTTTCGTTCAGCTTCCCGCTTCTCTTGGTGCATTTCTTTGATCCGCCTGGTTGCATCCTCTATCTCCCCCTCGCAGGTCTGGATATACTTCATGAGCCTTTGCCACAAGTCCTTGCATTCCTCTGTCACAGGTTCCTTGCCTGCCTGTGATCTTGCTTCTGCCAGTCCTTCCAGAGCCACTCTTCCTTTTTTCTCTTTCTCCTTTTCTTCCATTGCTTCCTCCCATTCTTCCATGATCGTTTTCAAGCAGTACCACAGATCTACGCATCTCTCCCTCTGTACCTCTTCTTCTTTGTCCAGGGCCTGCTTCGTTCCTTGATTCTTCTCCCCTAGTCCTGAGGTGCTCATGAGGAGTTCGTCGTCTTTCCAGTGCTCACTTCTGGCCATCTCGTATTTTTCCGCCACCTTTTCCTCCGTGTCCCCTACGGTCCAGCCCTGTCCTGCGCCTTCCAGAGGGTGTTCAGGGAATGCTGGTTTGGCAGGGATGTTGATGTTAGATCGATGAGGGATGATGTCGATCGCATCGATGCCGGTCGGGGTGGTGGTGGCTCCGGCTGGGGGTTAGCCTGTTCCCTTCTGATCCTTTTCACTTCCTTCAGTACTTCTGCGCAGGTCCCTTCTAGCGTGATCCCCTTCACCACCAGTGGGGCCTGTACTGCCAGATGCACCGCCGGGGTCTGTGATCCATACAACGGTGCCTGTATTGCCAGGGCCCGTGGGACCCTTTCTTCCAAACGTCGGATTATGTCCCGCACATTGTCTTCCTCTCGTGGCATCTCTGGGTATAGCTTGCCCTTCTCCGCATATGGAGGTGGACGCGGCTCTTCCATGGGTGGAGCCCCTGGTTCTGGTGCTTGGGTCAAGGTATCCACTTCCCTTCCTGTAGGCTGCAGCTGGGGGCATTTCTCCGTAATGGGTGACGAGGGTGGCGTCTCATCCTGGTCAACCTTCTGCTTCCTCTTTCTCTCAGCTATCTTGGCGAAGGCCTCCAGGGTGTTCAGCTCCCGTGTCCTCTTCTCCTGTCTTCGCGTGCTCCTGTCATAGCCCTTGTAGTTCATGATTTTCTCCTTCATCTGGGCAGGTATTACGGGTTGAAGGATCCCTCCTTTGGCCATGCTGTGTGGTCTCCTTTGTATCTTAAGAACCATTTATGGTTGATGCTCTTTATGTCTTTCTCAGCAATGGCATTCTCCTTCACTACTTCCTCCAGGGGTGTCATTACTCTGGTCGCCATTTTCTTTAGAGGTCGGCGTCTTCAGTGAACTGGTAGGTTTTATTGCCCCACAGAGACCTGAAGTAGTTTTCTTCAAACTCCTTCACCTCTTCTTCCCCACGCCAGCACTTAAGAGAGTCCTCCCTGTCCTGCCTCTCTCTCTCCCTCTGGCACCTGTCCGGGTCTTTTTCTTCCCAGTCCAGTCGGGAGGTCGCCATCATTATATAGTATAGTGTCCCTCACTTCTCCCCAATCTTTGAGGACAGTATTCAGTTCAGCTCTTCCTCCTTCGAGTACCTCCCCTTTATCGCTTATGGCACTCACGCTCCACCCTCTGTTTCCGCTTTTGGCGACCCTTATTGTCCACGTCTCTTTTATCTTGGAGCCGCCAGATGTGGCTCCCTCTTCACTCCCGGCTGCTTGGGGCTGTGGTCCTCCGGTTCTTTCTTCGGCAGAGCAGATGGGGTCAGCTCATACACCAGGTTAAGCGTGGCCTTCTCGTCTATTTCGTCCCGATATCTGCACCTGAAAGGGAACCTGCACCCACTGGGGAATCGCCCTACGTACCCCACTTGTTCCTGGTTCTCTCGGTCCCTTACGCTTATCTCCCAGTCGTGTTCGCCGTACTCGTGAATATCTATGGTCCAGATCACGTCTTGTTGCTGATGTTCCATATACTCTCAAAACCTTTCCTGGGCCTACCCAATGGGCTCCTGAGCTTTTGCTAATCTGATGTATCACTATCGTCACTCCTTGTGTCCATAGGCGTCCCTAACTCTAACGGGTAAGCTTTCCCTATCAGATATTCTACTTTCTCTAGTAGCTCTGTATAACTATGGCACCGATATGCTCCGTTCACAAGACCCTCTCGGTTTCTTGTAAATATGCACCACTTATTATCCTGCCGTTGAATGAAAGTGATATGCCACTTACTTTCTAAGTTCATTCGCTATTTGTGGGCATTACTCTGTTTATTCTCTCTAATTCCTGCTTTTGCTTTAGTATTATAACTATCCTTCCTATTTTACCAACGCTATTGTATCAGTGGGGGCTTTGAGTTCTTACCTTTTCTTTTCAATAATATTTCTTCACTCAAAGTTCGACGTCCGTCTGTCAGTGTGACAATCCTCCTTCCCTCGCCGAGCTCCTCTACCTCAAATGTGTGTGTGTACTTGTCTCGCATCTATTGTGGGCCCATGCCCAGGCAACAAAACAACACACAACGGCGCACACTCAACTTTTACAGAAACAACAACAGATTATGATAAAATATATTTTGTTCATTACCCCTTTTTCCGGACAGTTTTACACATTTAACTCACAGCTAGTATTGCAGTTTACCTATTAACCCATTCTTCTCTCTGAAACACACATATATTTTAGGGCAGCCCGCGCTCCCTTTGCACAAAATATTATTTTAGCTTTCTCCTTGAAAACTAGATTTCCTCCTTGAAAATTAAAACACTACTTTAGCTTTCTCCTTGAAAACTAAATTTCCTCCTTGGAAATTATTACATGGCCATTTCACTCAGTTTTCTCCTTGAAAACTATTTTTAACCGGTTTTCGAAATCACAAAACACTTTTAAGATCAACAGTACAACCCAATCTCTGTCTTGTGTCTCCACTATTCTTTTGAGGATTCAGGTTAACACCCCTTCCCGGCCTACCCACCGACTCCCACAGTACAGCTCTCCTAATAATAAGCAAAACGCTTACCTTTTTCGGGCCCTGAGAGCTGCACTGGAGAAGTCTGCTTCACCCGGGACGGAACTGCTTCCCTTGTTGAATCCTTTCAAATCTCGGTGGGACTTCCAGATCTGTCGTGGAAAAACTATCCACTTTCCCGAACCTCCAATCCAACTAGCACTCTGATGTCAAAGACCCGAAGGAGAACACCAAGACGAGAGAAGCTGAAGACTGTTGATCCTTTATTCACCATATTGCAGTGATAATACAATCCAAACAGTGTCAGGACTGGACCGTCAGGCAATAGCGTGATGAGTGGCAGCTGCTACCCCGATGAGATCTGATCTGAGTGTGCCTGAGCTCTTTCTTTTATGCTCTCAGGGGCCTGGGAGGCGTTTCTATCCTCAGGAACGTCACCAGGCCCTTTTTAGCCAATCAGAACGTTTTGGGACAGTCTCAGTCTCAGTCTCATGACTTCCAGTAAATGTTGCATAACAGTTGCATAAACAATATCCTTATATAAGATGGAATGTTTCTAATAAACCAGCATACACACACACACAAGTTATTATGTCTAGATAAAATCACCACATATGCTATATCTTTTTCTTCTTTTTTTGAGTTTATTTTTCTTTCATCCGATAATAGCCTGCTGGAAATTAACAGACAGAAGCACGGCAGGGCACGCCCCAAATGAAAATGAATGAATGGAACCTCGCTTCTCGCGTCAGTCAGGAAAAACACTGTTCACCAAGTCACAATGATCAGCTATCAATGTGTGATGTTTAGCCTAGGCTGAATGTAATCTTAGGTAATGTCATGTCATATATGAGAACTAATATTGCCGGGCAATACTACATTGAAATAGCGGCGGCCATGTCTCCTGGCATTTTGGTGTTAAAGTTAACGTTAGTTTGCTTTGCATGTGAACATGATGTGACTTGCGATGTATGACACGAAGCAGTAGCCTAACATTCCCTTGAACTAAAATTAGTATTACGAATAATTTAGATATTCAAAATCATATAGCAAATTATAGCCTAATGACATACTACAATTATAGCCTTATGATATATTACAAAAAAAAGTCGAATCCTCGACGAGTCATCGCGAGTGCGAATGCACGAGTCCGAGTCCAAGTTCGAGTCATTCAGTGTTCAAGTCCAAGTCAAGTCACGAGTCTCTAAATTTAGCTAATGACTCGAGTTCGAGTCTCGGACTCGAGTACTACAACACTGCTGTGCAGAGTTGGAAAGTTAGGTCAACTTGGAAAGTGTTTCTAGTTGCCTGTTGGTAAGGAACAGCCGTAGCTTACACCTGCAGGAGCGCATGCTTGGGCGCCTGTATTGCGAACACATTTCCACGAATCACAGATGTGTTGATGACATAAATTAGGAAATATTAGAGGACTCAATGAGACAAACTGCATGCCGATTCCATTTAACCCAAATGCCCCAGCAGCAGCACGGGAGAGGAGAGCTTATCTGACAGATCTGCATTGTCTATAGTATGGTAATGTTAGATTACATTGCAAAAATATCACCATGCATTCATAAGCTCGTGATTCAGTGAGAGTGATCCCAAAACATCGGAAAGTGACATTTCTGTATTACATTTTGTCAACAGGAAAAATCAATAGCAAACTGTTCACAACTGACTATAGCACTGTGAACCGTTCCTGGTTGCGCCTCCAAATCCGCCATCATAATAGCAATCCGCTATGGAACAAGCGTGCCTGTTGTTAAAGGGAATGTGAGATGACGCTCTGATTGGTTTATTGCACGTTACGCCCAAACCACACCCATGAATACTGTAACTGCTACAGACCACCCCATTTTAGATTTGCGTCGGGTGCAACAGTCAATATTCCGCCAGTAAAATAGAGACAGCGCCCAAGATCCACCCACAAAGCGATTTGCGCGAAGTCAATTGCGTTAAAGTGCAAGATATAGCCCTAAATGTTTGCAAAATCCCGATGTAAATGGAACATTTTTCCAAGATTTGGAACTGTTTGTCTCAAGGAGAAGTATGAACCTTTAGTTTAACTGTGTTAAAATTGCAAGGGTTCCCTAACAAATGCCTTAAAGTGACAGGCACTCAATTAGACCACCACCCCCCCAACCCCGTTGTCCAAGTCAGCCACTGCCACAAATTGAATCCAGTTGTGTGGGAAACACTAAACATTCACACCCAACTTCTGTCATAGCTCTCTAATTTATAAAATAAATCAGTGAAACAGTATCCTGATAAACAAGTAGCATTTTAATGCCTCCGTCATGTTTCATATTTGGTAAATAAACCACAGGGAAACGTTAACTGCTGCCATTGGTCAATTCCTCTGTAGCCTGACAAATCTTATTAGAAGGATTTTTGATTTTCAAAAGCGTTCAGCCGTTACAGCCAAACAAAATCCGTAGCCGCAAAACAGGAAGTAGGTCACATCTCAGGAACGCTTTCACGTATCGATACCAAACTTGGTGCATAGACTCGGGACCCCATCCTGAGGACACACAGTGAATTTGGTGACATTCAACCACTAGGGGGGCGCTAGAGTTACAGGAACTTAGCTCATATCTAAGCGACACTTTCATTTCTCAAAACAAAACTTGGTACAGGGACTCGGGACTCCATTGTGAGGACACATATAATTTGGTGCCCTTTGACCTAGGAGTCGCTGCAACTAGCAAAAATGTGTTTTGGCATTTCGGATGTATATTAATGCATGTAACCTTTGACCTGTACGCCCAATTTTGAAAATTAGCCACTGTTCTTGAATAACATTCTTGAGTAACATATTCCACTGTCGCTCACGTTAGTGACCACACCAGAGCAAGCACACTTTTGCAGTTCCTCGCAAATGCAGTCTAGTTTAGTCAGCGAGTTGTTAATTAAACACTCAAGGGGACCATAGTTTGCTGGGTGCTACACATTGATGGTTGTTAAGTTACCTCTTTACTGTAAAGTGCTTTGTGTGCCTTGAAAAGCGTTATATATGCAATGCTTTTTGCCATAGTCATTAAGCGCAGGGCTAGGTAGATTTGGGTGCCATCAGCTTAGCTATTTTAGTAAATGAAGTTGATTTTGATGATTTTTCCAAGTGGTAGCATATTAAGAATAATACAAATTAATAAAAAAAAATATTGCTTTTTAGTTGTTTTTTTTGTGTTAATGTAATTGTACCTTACATTTAGTAGCAGTGTTTTCGATTGTATCAGCAAATGTGTTATCTAATTTCAAGAAAGTTCCAAGAGACAAATGCAAGTTGCTGATGTTGATTTTATTTCAGTTTCATACATACAGATGATTGGATACTGAGAATGTTTAACAAATCTCAAGTTTAAATCATAACATTCTATGCACACCGAGCGTTGCACTGGCAGTCCATATGTGCCTCTGCAGTCTCCCTCAGGTCCACACTCTTCTGAGAGATGTTGCTCAGATCCACAGAGCGGCTGTAATCTGAAGAGGAGAAAGGAGACGTCATGTCAGATAAACTTGTTCACAAATAAAACTAAAAGGTTACCCAACTCATTCAGAAATAAGCTGATGGATATCTGTGAGTAACCCCAGAAGTCCCAAACCCATGTTTTTGAGCACGCATCCTAACAGTAATATATCCTTACCAGCAGGGAGACAGTGGAATGCAACGGTGACAGGCATGGTCTTCACTGGGAGGCAACCAGGCAGACAACGCAGCACTGGCTCCACAGAGTAGCATTTAGACTCCTGGCCATCCACAATCAGCTGCTTCTCCAGCTTGACAGATTCATGCTTCAGACGGCACTCTAGAGCAAACACAAAGATGTTTCGGCACTTTACAGCATATAGGAAAGACAGAGACAGAAGACAGAGGACGGGGAAGTGTCTTTCTTACGAGTGCTGTCGCGGCAGCTCTCAGCGGGAAGCACCCAGGAGTGGACGAAGCTGACTGAGCTCTTGGTCTGGTAGCCGCTGGGTGTGGAGTACTCCTGTCTGGTCTCTCCGTCAGCTTTACCACAAACACCACAAGTCTGGCCCTTCATCCAGTCTGCAACATTGACCTGAAAGACACAGTTATACTGAAGTCTCACTTCTGTTGTGTTTCTTAAAAATCTAACCATCGATGTAAAAGCAATTCAGGCTGTGTTTACCCTCAATGTGTCCTTGCCGAAGTAAACCTCCTGAAGACCAAGGCGAGGAGCATGAAGTGACAGGCCCTGAGCTTTCTGTCTGATCTGAATGGGGGCTAAAACCAAAAACATTGTTATATAACACTGTATTGGGAAAAACACTGTGGGATCAATGGAAAAGTAAAGTTTTAGTTTAAGTAAGGTGCCCAGTTTACCTGACGGGTGTTGGTAGGGAAGATTGGAAATAGGAACCACCACACCGTTAACCTTTACTAGCACATCACTGCCAGTAGGGTACAGGTCAACATCCCTACAGAAAGCCATAGCAAAAGGTCAGCATTCTTAGCTACATCATCATGATATAATGGGTTACTCACTACTGTTGAATACTTACATATCAGCAATCTTCACGTTCATGTGGTTCTGTGCGGTGACCTCATCCTTCTTCAACAGGACCATGAACTTAAGCTCTGGAGTACAGTCCTGAGCCAGCACTTGGTAGCAGGAGATTGGCATCTCATTCTTGTACTTCCTGTTGTTGAATGTGGTCAGAGTGTCCTGGATCATGCTACACTGAGCTGAAACAAATTATCACCTTGATCAAGATTCCATTTATAAATGCCGCCAAAGGGGAAATATCCAAAACACTTTCAATAGGCACTGTAAGTTTACAAAACATATTGTCCTCTGAAATGTATACCTACCAGAGGAAGCCTCAGCATACAGGAAATGAATCTGCTCAAGGATGTTCTCCTCGGGAATGACCTGGATAGTAGCATCAGCACCAATTGGCAGGGCAATGGGAAGAGGCAAGGCCAGTTTGGAGAGAGTCATCTGGACACATAAAACACAATCAGTGATTAATACTCACTCATTTGGCTGACACTTTTATCCAAAGCGACTTACACATGTCAGTTCTTACAAGGGCCAGTCTACCCAGAATAAACTTAAGTGCCTTGCTCAAAGTCACAACAGTGGCAGCCGGGAATTTAACCCTCAACTTTTCTGCCTACTGCATGCCAGCTCCTTGACCACTACACTACCACCGCCTTACAGTTTGAAAGAATCATTTGGCGATATTTACCTGTGGCAGTTTCATAATGACATCCACTGTCCTTTCAGTGGGGATGGCAACGGTCAGTTCCATTTCTTTTTCGCTGTTCTCGGCTTTGTTGACAGTGATCCCAGCCATAAGGGCAGCATTAGGGATGTACTTAGCCAGCCTGGGTGGTCACAGTAAATACAAAGTATAAATACAGACTGAAAATGTATATAAAGAGAATGGATATTAACCTTTAAAAAAACTCTTTGATTAATGACAAAGTACCTGGTTGCATAGGTAGTGACAATGGTAGGGATCTTCACCCACTCCAGCTCCAGACGGGCAGCTGGGCTTGGACCAAGGAGACCAGCTTCTGCCTTCAAAATGGTGGCGTATTCTTGGCACTCAGCTCCCCATGTAACCTTAGTCTGATGACACATAAGTTACTATTAAATATCTAAATTAATAATTTCTTACTCTCAGTTAGCCATAAATGAAAGTGACAATGAGACATAGTCGCACCATGACTTTGTGCTTGCTCAGAACAACACCATCAGCACACATCTTCCAGTTGTCAGTCTCAGCCAGAGCAGAGATGACGATCTGCAGTCTGAAGTTGGTCTTGTCAAGATAGGCAGCAGCCTGGTATCCCAGCAGCTTCTCGTCAGTTCTCACAGCGCGGAAGATGGCCACCACAGCAGGAGCGACAGCATTACCTAGGAACTGATTCTAAATGTGTGGATTGAAAATGACGTGTTGAAAGTACACATCATTTATTTACACCTGGTCCCAAATTGCCATCCAGTATAAAGGTTTAGGCTGTGCCATTCTATGGAACTCACCTGTTGGTAAATGGCTTCAAAGCTGGATGCACTACTTCCACTGCTTCTGAGGTTCTGAGCGGAGATTCCTTGAGAGACCAGGTACTGATATCCAATCACAATTGTTGAAGTTAGATATGTTTTACAGTCTTGTATTTTACAGTAAGATATTTTGAGCTTTTCATTACAACAGCAGAAAGTTGTTTAAATACCTGGTTGTTGTGGAATTTCTTGAATGGGTATTGCTTGAGGGAGGCCTATGGATCAGTAAAAGAAAGTGAAGCGAATCGCTTCGATTGTATTGAATATCATACCTTCAATTCTGACACATTAGAATATATACATTGTGATATGGTCCAAACTGACCTTTGACATGCGGGAGCTGGATGAGCTGGAGCTGGAGGAGCTCAACAAACTGCTGATGCCAAACATGCTGGAGCTGAGCAAGCTGCTTGAGCTGGAAGAGCTGTTTCTCAGAGCAGGCTCAAGGATCTTCTTCAGTTTAGCAATGATGGTTTTGCCCTCGGCGGTTTGCTCATCAATGATGTTGATTTCCTTCAGGAGCTTCTCTGCAGCCTTGGGTCCAATTTGAACTTCAGCCTCCAGTCTCTCAATAGCTGGGCCATCAGCTGTTTGAAAGTAATAGATTAGTAAAACATTTGTAACATGGAAACGTATATATATTTTCTGGAAATGTATTTGAAGGAAATATATTACCTGGTTTCACAGCAACCAAAACGGCGTGTTCTCCAATGAGGTTGAGGAGAGGAATATCCTTGATGAAGGCAGTGTTGCTAGAGGTGACTTCAAAACATCCTTTGATTCCAATGAAAGCAGCTGGCACACAAATGGTCTTGTGGAATGGTACACCGGCCCTCAGTTGAGGTACCAGGTCTGAGTAAATGATCTCGGAGGACTGGGACTAGACGGGTGACAATAATAACTGTTTAGATTACTGAACAAGATGTTAGGACCTGATTGAGTTGACTAAGGAAGATGGGAGATTTCAGTGGACTTACTGCACTGCGAGAAGTAGAAGACATCGTAGAGGCAAACCTCTCAGTGGACCTCAGCTGTGTAGCAACAAGCGGCACCATGGGTGTGATTCTCTCAGCTGCAAGGTCCTCAATGTTACGGGCAATAGCCAGGGTCTCAACACTAGTTACAAATGAATAAGAGTAAATTACATAGAAATACAAAACATTATACACTCTTAAATCGAATGTGTTGACCCTATCTGGACACAAAGATGTGTTAAAAACAAAGCAAGTTGTGTTGTTTTCAACACATTTGTTTTAAGAATACTAGTATTTTGTATATTTGAATCACATAGACACAAGTATCATTACCGGATTTTAGCAATGTGCTCAGGTGTCTCAACAGGGAGAACCTCAATCTTGAAGTTCAGTTTGGGAACATCCGCTCTTGCAGCCATCTTAGCAGGCAGCACAGTGACAGCCTTGGCTCTGGCCATGACGGCAGCCTGAAGGAAGGCAGTGTTGACTCCCATCACAGCAAAGGTGTGCATGGAGATGCTACGGAAAGGAGAAAAAAACATTTGAAGACTTGCACTTGAAGAAATGTGTGGATATACTGTTGATATTTGTCAAAGAGGTGTACCTTGGAGTGGCCTCAGCTTCCAACTGGATGTCTGCCTTCAGCAGCTCGGCAGCATTGAGAGGTTCAGAAAGAGGTGGGGTAATTGTTGCTTTCACTGTAGAAGTCGGATGGATTGCAGAAATGTTGGATTAGAAAACAATAGCTTAACAATAAGCCAACTATGCCAATCATGATTATGAAATTGGTCAAACCTGTCCATAATTATCTTGATCCTACCTTTGATGGAAGCAGCGGCAACAGCAGCAGAGTAGAGACTGAGTTCCATTGGCACACCAACAGCAGTGGGGAAGATGCGGCGAATCTCAGCAGCCAGAAGAGGCTTAGCGGCCTGAGCGGTAATGCCAGTCTGCAGTGCCTTCAGGGCATCTTTCAACAGGACCTTGGCATCGGCACTAGTGGCAAGCTGGAGATGGGAGGGATGATAATAATGATAATAACATGCCCATACTGAAAATAATCAAACTTAAACAAACAAATGCAACGCACCAAAATGCAGCTCATTATTGTAGTGTTCAAAGTGAATTGATAACAAACTTCTTTACCTGAACTGCTTGTTCAATTATAGCTTTGTCAATGTTTGCAAAGGCAATTTCCTGTCCGAAGAACTTGACATAGACGGATGCCAGAGGCTGGCTCTTTGGCAAGGTCTTCCATTCTGCAATCTGCAAAATATTGAAGAGATTTTTGCACACTGAATCATTTCTTTATTTATATATATCTTAATTATATAGTTATTTCACTTTTACGTACTGCCTTCATGACACGCTTCATCTTGGTGATCCTGTCGTCCTCCAAATCCTCCAAAGCATGAGTTTTCAGAAGGGCCTCCTGAATTCCCTCGGTTCTCACTCCCACCTGAGCGTGCAAAAGGAGGATTTAATACATGTACACAGATGGACACAATTTTAGTCATGCCGTTTTTATGAGGACATTGTTGTTTTACACACCTCAAGAACATCAGCAGCAGCTCCAGCAAGATAGGCACGAGCTTTAGCCACAACAGCTGTGGGCAGAATGGTGGCACCATCGTTGATGATGAAGGCACTGCCGGCAGCACCAACCATTACGGGGCCTTCAGAAAAAGAGAGGATTTCAGTTTAACATTGGAAAAAAAACAAATCCCCAAATTTTGAAACTCATTCAGGGTTTATTAAGAGAAATGAAAAACAAGCCTACTTTTGTACAGGTCAAGGTGGATGGCTTTACTGTAACGGTAGCTCAGTCTGTCCAGCTTGGGGCTCAAGATTTTGATGGCAACATTGCTGGCAGCAGCCCTAAAATGGGCATAAATGACCGTGTTAGACAACTAACCATAGTTCAAGAGGAAAGCAAAATACACAAAGCCGAACAATATTGCACATACACAGTGGCATAGTCTGGGACAGTGCTCCTGGTGAGAGATCTGATGTAGGAATACACAAAGCTGACAATCTGCATGCTGGTCTCCTTCTTCAGAACGCTAGCAATAGTAGATACCAGTGCAACTGTGGGTTTGGTCTCAAACAGAACCACAGCAGCCACCATACGCAGTTCAGGGTGAAGGGCCTTGTCCATAAACAGCTGCAGGGCCACTGGCTGGACCTACACAACAATAACATAAATAAACAATACATACACTAACAATAAAGTTCATCAATAAAGACATTATTAACATTTATTCATTTAGCAGACACTTTTTTATCCAAAGGTCCATTCTCCCCAGAGCACAATGGTGGAACCTGGAAATTGAACCTACAACTTTTCAGGCTACTGCATGCTAGCCCAGCTCCTTAGCCACTACGCTAGCACCGCCCCAGTAGGATTTTGATTTGTAATTCTGCCTGTTGGCCAGAAAATGCTAGACTTACCAGTTTGGGTTCCCTCTTAGCAATGCTTCTGAGAGCCAAGATGGCGTCGACTTGGACTCTGACTGGAAGGGCAGCAGCTGCGGAGCCAAATCCAGGGAGGATCTTCATGATTGGCTTAAGACTAGCAGGATGACCAGCATTACCCAGAACTTTGACCAGCAGGGTGATCTTAGCAATATCAGCCTTAGCAATAGCCTCAGCTGCAAGCTCGTGGATGGGCTGAAGAGAGAAGGTGGACATTGTCAGTCACTCACAAAAAAATATTATGCATATTAAAGGAAAGTCCTGAAGTTAAAGGGGAAATTATCACCTCCAGGAGTTCAGCTGGGCACGTAGGAACTGCAGCACAGTACTTAAAAATTGCGGTACCATATCCCAGCATAGCAATCTCACTCAGAACAGGGTTTGCCTGAATCTTGTGGTGCAGGGCCAAGCTCTGTGTATTGAGAGAGGAGACATGAATATAGAAGACGTAAGAATATAGGAGACATATGAATATATATATATATATATTATAGAGATATATATATTTTTTTAATTAAAAGCTACACTACATGATTCAACATACAGAGATGAGTCTGATGATCTCCGGATCAGAAGGAACCATGTGCACAGCAGCCAAAAGAATCTGAACAGTTTCAGGAATGCTGAGGTCGTCAGCCAAGAACTTCTCTTTGATGAGCTTCACAGCAGCTGGTGTTCCAACAACAGGAATGGCATCCAGAATCCAACGTCTGAAACAATTATGTTACAATTCATACAGATGGCAGGAAGGTGGTCATACGTTTATTTAAATACTAAAGATGGGGCAATTCATACCTGTATTCTGGTCTTGGCCTTAAACTGAGTCCAGATGGCCTCAAGGTTCTCCAAGGTGGCAACACGTAGGACCTGGATCAGCTGGATAAACTTCAGAGGAGCATCCTCATGGACCTTAGCCACATTGTTGGCAACAAGATGGTGCAGAATCTCCACAATCTGAAAAAGATGTATAGACATTATGAGGCATCTGAAAACATGTAAAGAAAAGTGTGTCACAGAAGAGTTTATATGTTATTCAAATATTTCACCTGAGCTGGTGCATTGTTAATTTTCAGAAGCTGAATTGGAGTCTGAAGAATTTCAGTGGCAAACTCATAGAACAGGGATCCGCGGGCCAAATATTCAGCGTTGATTGGGACAATGGGGGTCTTCTCAATCTCCAGGAAGGTCAGGCTTTGCCTTTAACCATGGTATAAAAAAGATATTTAGTTTACAAGGCTTTAAATCAATAAGTATGTTCTATTTTGTGAGATAAGACAATGTTATAATAAAACACATACTTGGCCTCCATCTGTGCAACTCCACCCATCTCAGCAACAGGTGTGACCTGATGGAGTTCCTTCACTGTGGCTTCAGTGAGCAGAGCTCCAGTGGGGGTTGGTTTCATGATGTAGCTGTAGGTTGCGGCTCCAGTCAGGCTCCTTGCTTGCTGTGTGTGTGGGATTGGACAGTTATTAGATTCTAATGATTAGATGTACATATTCTGAACTGATCTGACCGGAATTATCTTGTTTTGCTTACCAGTGTTTCCAAGTAAGCCAGGCCCAAATCCTTGATGATCCCTCTCTTGGCAGTTGGTGAGATCCTTGGACTTGGTGACAAGAATGCGCTCTGCCTTGACATCCTCACTGATGACATAGTGGGTCTTGCACACTCCCTGGGCTCCAGCCTGAAGAGCAGCGATTAACGTTTATTACATTTACATTTATTCCTTTAGCAAACGGTTATATCCAAAGGGACTTTTATGTCATTTACATTACACGGCCAACTGTCCCCAGAGCACTCCCTGGGCTCCAGCCTTTTGGTTAAAAATGGACATGCTAGTTACCTGCCATTACACTGACTGAACACAAGATGATCTTTTTGGGTTTTGGCCTTACCTCTTGCAGTTCATAAATATTCTGGGTCTTCTTGAGGTTGAGCTGAAGAATGTTGAGGATACCTCTGTGGACATTAAGAACTGTGGCGGAGACTCCAACGGGGGCAAAAACCTTGCCAACCACACCATTAGCGTACTCAAACTTTATGGGAATCAGAAGCTGAGAAGCCAGTGCTGAGGTGAGCTTGGTGGCTGGGACGAAGGGGTCCTTTGGCCAGACACCGCTGTACTCAAAGATCTCAGGATCTGCGAGCTAATGAAATAATATTGAGCATCCATTAATAATCATTGACTCAATTTCTTAAAAAAAAAAAAAAAAAAAAAAAAAAAAAAATTGAACTAGATGAAATTTTTTGACATAGGTGTGTTATCTTACCCTCAGCAAGTAGGTGTTCTGAGCCTCAGCGCTGATGAGAACCTTGCTGCTGACTTTCATTCCTGCTCTGGCCAGACCTTCCACAGGAAGTCCACCAAGAAGCAGAGCCTCATATTTGTACACATAGGTCTTAGAGGCAGCAAACTCGGGAGCTGTGGAAATGGATATGTCTTATCAGTTTGCTGAGTAAAGAGCAGAAGAAAGTTGATATTTCAAAATACTGATTATATTTCAATTGACTCAAGAACATAATTTTTCACTTACCAAGGTTCACGTGTTGACTCGCTGAGAAAATAAAAGTTAGGAAATTTGAAATCGTTGAAGATATTTTAAATTAAATGTTACATTTTAAATTGAAACTAACTGCCTAACTGACCTGCACAGCATGTAAGCCTATTCTGTTTTAATTTCTTAGCATTTGTTGTGATTATATAATCAAATGATACTCATGATAACTTAAAATAGAAGGATAGAATGGCATGTGAATTTCAGGAGACAAATTAGAACAAACTGTTCCGGTAAAAATATTCTTGCTGTTTAAATGTTGCACTTTTACCCTTAATAGCCTATCTCTGGCAATTCATTTTTGGATGACTGTAGATAGTTGTTTAGCCTACGTTTCCATAGATAATAGGCTACACCATAGGCCATCTTGAAAATAAAACACTTCACAGCTGCTAACCATAACCATCCTCCACAACCATGAGGATATAATGGTAGGCTAAACGATCGGCTTGCTTGATCAAACCCACTAATAAGAAAATTTAAGAAAAACATTTTTAAAACAGCAAAATAATACATTAACTAATGTTTTAAAAGTTACATCCACATACCCACAAGGGCTAGAGCCAGTGAAAGCAGAACCAGTCTCATCGTGGGATGTAGAGAGCAGCACCAACACACAGCTCTTTTAAAGCCTAATCTTTGATGACATCACCTAAGGCCTGTTTCACCAAATCAATGTGATGCAGACACATTTCATTGGTTCAAGGTTGGATTTTGTTAATCTTAACAGGTTAGGTTGACCTGCCTTTCTCTGTCCACTTCTGAATATTTCCAAATATTGATTGGTAGATAGTGGTCAGATAGTGGTTGTATTTTGCAGGATTGGAAAAAATCTAATGTAGTTTGTAACAAAATACTTTGAGGGATTTAGAGTAGAGTTGTATTTAGAATATTTCAAAAATTCAAATAAGCCAACATTTCATCACTCAGTTAAATATACTACCTCTAACCATAACCAATGGGCTATGCTTATTACCATAGTAAAAGTTTTGACCATATTTGCTGATGTTGGCAATGGCAATGTCCAGGTTAGATGACCTTCCCTTCCCTACCCTTCAGACCAGGCTCCCTCCAAGTGAATCAGCTTTGACCACAGGAGAAGAGGTGGCTCTGCTGCACCTCTTTAAAACGGCATTAAAGGAGAACTCTGGTGATTTGTCACATAGATCTCTTTTTCTCGAGGTCACCGAGTACTATCGGTATGAAAAAAATTGTTGCTGCAGTTGCAGTTGCTGCAGCCAACATATGGACTCATGAACATGCTACCAGAGTGTAGCACTGTAGCCGCCTGGCTCGCTGTTTGCTTCGATTTTTTTATCTCTTCATACCGACAGAAGGCATACTTGGTGACCTCGAGAAACAAAGATCTATGTGAAAAATCGCAAGAATTCTCCTTTAAGGTCAAGTGTTTTGTGAAACATAATACAGTCTGTATACAACTGTGTTGTGCTGCAATTAGAAGGCCAGTGTAGTGTAGCGGTCCTTTAATGTCTGCAGCAACCTCCTCTGGATGTTTTACCAGTCTGTTGTTGCCAGCGTCCTCTTCTATGTTGAGGTATGCTGGGGGAGGAAACACTAAGAAGATGGATGCTGGGCGACTGGACAGGCTGGTAAGGAAAGGTGCTGATCTGGAGTGCAAACATTTTGGACAATGGCTGTCATCCACTCTATCACAAAGCAGAAGAGCATGATCAGCTCAAGACTACGCACACTGCCATGCACAGCTGACAGACTGAGGAAGTAATTTATCCCCAGGGCCATACAACTCTACAATGCCTCACAAAATTGAAGAGGAGAGATAGACTTCTCTGCATAGTCTGTTTGCCTCTCCACCCTCTCCACTACTTCCACTACCTCCTAAGTTTTTTAAACTCTATCCTTGCACTGCTATAGTTGTTTATATTACTATGTCTATTTAATAGACACTGTACTGCACTGCTGGACTTATTTGCACTACCACCATGACACACACTCTCACCTTACCATGCATAGTGAATCACAGGGTCAGTCCCTGCCCTATCACTGCAAGTGTCATGCTTATACATCCCTTAGTACATTCATGTGGATTTTTTATTTAGTATCTTTTATTGTCCATATTTTTCAGGTGGATTTGTTATTTTATCATCCTGTTTAAGTTGTATATATGTTGTGTGTGATGTCCTTAAGCTACTGGGACCTTCTATCTATTTATCTATCTATCTATCTATCTATCTATCTATCTATCTATCTATCTATCTATCTATCTATCTATATTGTTAGCTTGCTAGTGGCATTTTAGCTAAAATTATGCTCATGTTAGCAGTAGGACAATGTTAGGCGTCATTTGTGATAGCTTAAATAATAATAATAATAATAATAATAATCTTTATTTATAGAGCGCTTTTCTAAACAACGTTACAAAAAGTGCTTTACATATAAAAAAGAATAAACAGAACAAAAATTAAATGTCTAAAAATAATACAAATAAGACCATATCAACATTGGCAAGAATAATGGAAATGTCTCTTTAAAAAAAAAAACCCTATAATAATTAGACAGTATACAAATAAACAAAACAAAAAAACAGATAGGTTTTAAGATAAATAAGGTTAGCACTCAACTGAAATATTTTTTATTGTCCCTTTTGTTAAAAAATAACTTCATCCTCTGAGGGGATTCAAATGTTCTTAGAAAATTAATATTAATGTTAATTTTGTGTCTGTAAAGGGCCAGCTAGAAGTTTAGTTTGTCTGCCTGATTAGTGTTTGGGTAAATTTTAATGAGTTCCATTTTTCACATCAGTATTTTGTATTTTATAGGTTTATTCAGAGTTTTTTTCTTCCGGATTTTTTAATCTTTCATTTTTTCTTCAGTGATTTTGTGTCAATGATTCCCGGGACACTGAAAGACCGGGCTGCATGAAACTTGGTGGGCATGTAGCCCTACAAGGATGACACGGAACCATTGTTTTCCGTGTTGATCCGTCGCCCCCCCCCCCAATGAACCGGACCCCCGAAAGGAAAGTAGGCCGGACACAGTTTTCTGTGAATATGTCGAGAACCGTAGGGCCTAGTAGGACCACATTTTTTAGTATGTTTGTCTCAAAGGGCCATGTCAACCCATCCCATAACCACTCATTTGATGTATAGCGCCAAGTTAACCAAGCAACTTTACATGGCCAAGAACCAAAGAGTTCTAACTAAATATTTTACACTTACTTGTTACCAATCTTTTACCAGTCTTATTCGTCAAATAACTTATATTTTAGACCTTACAATTTATGATTTATTCAAATTTAGGGTACTTCAGACCAGGTAAATGGACTTGGGGTCATGTTGACATTTGTAATCATTGACATCGTGTTAATTCTTTATCTGCCAAAACACACTGACATGTTGGCTACATTTCAGGTTGATGTAGGCCACTAGTAGGCCAACTGTACAGACACTTTCCAGGTCATGTAATTTCCAGCTGATCAGCTGGAGACTTCGCTCACTGCCTTGCACAACAGACAGACTGAGGAAGTCATTTGTCCCCAGGGCCATTGAACTGTTTAACGCTTCACTTAAGGGAAGAGGAGAGATAGACTTCTCCGCATAGTCTGTCTGCCTCTCTACCCTCTCCATGTTTGGGTACTGTCTGTCCACTAGCCACTTTTTACCACTGTCTTACTGCCTCACTGTTTGCGTGCTATATTAGCACATATGCTTAACCCCTCCCTCCATGCCACATCCGGATTGTGGCCACACTTATACCTTTTCTTAATATAGTTATATATATATATATATATATATATATATATATATATATATATATATATATATATATATATATATATATGTATATTATATTTTATATATATTTTTTTTTTTTTCTATAGTTTTTAATATTACCTTGCCTACTCTCTGATATGTCCATATTTATTTTATGCTGGTCTCTAGACTTTATTCTTGCACTGCTGGACTTACTCATTTGCACCATCACCATGACACTCACTCACACAGACCACCTTACCTTACCTTACTATGCACAGGGAATCACAGGTTCAGTCCCTGCCTCAGTCATTGCAAGTGCCTCTTGATTAATCACCCACTATGTGGATACTGTTTTTAGAATGGATTTAGATTGTGTTATTTAGTATAATTTGTATTTTAGTATATTTAGTATATTCTTTATCTTCTTATTAAGCAATCTTCTTATTGCTTAGTTGTGTTTTTTATATTATATACTTTTAATTACTTTTTTCTGCTGTTAGTGAATGTGTGTGTGATGTCTGTATGCTACTGAGACCTTGAATTTCCCCTTGGGGATCAATAAAGTATCTATCTATCTATGTAATTTACCAGCAATTGCTATAATACAATATAATATTTATCTACAACCCCAAAACAGAAAAGAATTTGATAATATTCAAGTCTCATAAACCCATATTTAGCACCAAAAAGGACTTTGACAACGTACCAAATGTTGAAAATTACAATTTGAACTATTTCATGGACAATATATGTTAACTTTGAATTTGATGCCAGCAACATCTTTCAAAAAAAGTTGGGACGGGAGCATGTTTACCACTGTGCTGCTTCACCTCTACATTTAACAAAACTCTGTAAATGTTTAGGAACTGAGGAGTCCAGTTGCTAGAGTTTTGAGAACGAAATGTGGTCCCATTACTCCCGGATATAGAACTTCAGTTGCTCAACAGTACAGGGTATTCTTAGTCATGTTTTTCATTCCATTATACACTGAATTTCACAAATCTAGACTGCAGACAGGCCATTTTAGCACCTGGACTCTTCATCTATGGAGAAATACTGTTTAAATATGTGCAGAATTCATTTTGATATTGTTTTCCTGAAATATTCAAGGTCTTCCCTGGAAATGACATTGCCTGGATGGTAGTACAGTAAATGTTGCTCAAAATCTGTATACATCATTCAGAATTGATTGTGCTTTGCCAAATGTGCAAGATGTCCCCATTGTAGGCACTAATGTTCCTCCACACAGTCATAGATGTTGGGTTTCAAAATGAGCACTAAGATAAGTTGGATTGGTTGGATACTTGGATAGGCCCTCTCCTCTTTAGCCAACACACACACACACACACACGCACAGACACATAAAACACACACACACACATGCAGGCAAGCAGACACATGCACACACACACACACCATTATCCCCACACACACACTCACAAGCGAAAACACACACCGTGAAGCACACATACACAAAAAGCGCACATACACAAAAGCAAATGCACACATTCACACACTAATTTACATACACAAAAGTAGCAAGAGTAGGGGATGGAGTAGGAGATGGAGACAAACAATTGACATGTGTGATTTATTTTTGCGGAGAGACTGTGCAGGACTGGGTGGCGGTCATATTTTGTATCGCTCTACAGTACATCTAGTTTTGTTACATTTCATTAGCCAGTATTTGTAGTTTGTAACAAAATAGTTTTTGATGTATTTGTGCCCACTTCTGGTAGTGGGTAAGTAGAGCACAGGGTTTAGGGTTTGCTTTGGAAATACAGTAGTATGAAATGTGCAGTGTGTAATACCACAATGTACAATATCACATGTATTGGATTTTAGTGTTCTTTAACCAAGCAACTTTACATGGCCAAGAACAAAATAGTTCTAACTAAATATTTTACACTTACTTGTTACCAATCTTTTACTAGTCTTTTTCGTCAAACAACTTATATTTTAGAGCTTACAATTTATGACCTGGATTTATTCAAATTTAGGGTACTTCAGACCAGTTAAATGGACTTGGGGTCATGTTGACATTTGTAATCATTGACATGTTAATTTTTTATCTGGCAAAACACACTGACATGTTGGCTACATTTCAGGTTGCTCAACAGATGTAGGCCACTAGTAGGCCAACTGCACAGACACTTTCCAGGTCATGTAATTTACGCTTTCCAGGTCATGTAATTTACCAGCAATTGCTATAATACAATCTAATATTTATCTACAACCCCAAAACAGAAAAAGTTGGGACGTTGTGTAAAATGCAGATAAAAACAGAATTTGATAATATACAAGTCTCATAAACCCATATTTAGCAGCAAAAGGACTATATATCTATATTATTATTTCTACTATTATAATGTTACTACTACATCTACATACATTATTCTACTTATTGTATGAGATAACTGCTAATACACTGCACATATTTAT
>NC_063197.1:9692096-9844596 GCF_017589495.1 Alosa alosa
TCTGTGGATGTTCAGAACTGTGGCGGAGACTTCAGTGGGGGCAAACACCTTGCCAACCACACCATTAGCATACTCAAACTTGATGGGAATCAGAAGCTGAGAAGCCAGTGCTGAGGTGAGCTTGGTGGCTGGGACGAAGGGGTCCTTTGGCCAGACACCACTGTACTCTAAGATCTCAGGATCTGCAAGCTTGGAATAAAATTGGAATCACAATTTTACAAGGATAAATTCATCGAAAAGTATTTCTGCCACTGCACCCAGAACAAATGGAGCTTCAGTTCAGTTTAAAGGGAGAATGGTGCTTGCATGAACAATCGATATGTTTTTGGTAAAGTTTGAAACAATGTCATTTTTGTCTGCTAGCCTCATATTTAGCCCCTATTTGAGGCTAAAACTACACACCAAATATGTATAGTATGCCTTATGTAAACACCAAACATGTACACAGGTAGTTAAAAAAGAGAATGAAACAGAGAGACCATCAGTACTGTTGCACTGATAAAACACTATCATAGTAGGTATCCCTAAACAGTTACAACACAGGTAATTGAAGGTTACCTTCAGCAAGTAGGTGTTCTGAGCCTCAGCGCTGATGAGAACCTTGCTGCTGACTTTTAGTCCTGCTTTGGCCAGACCTTCCACAGGAAGTCCACCAAGAAGCAGAGCCTCATATCTGTACACGTAGGTCTTAGAGGGAGAAAACTCAGGAGCTATGAAGAAATGTATATTTATTTATGGCAGAATTCAGAATGTACAACAAAAACATTTTGGACTTTACTTTCAGGTTGACCTGCAACTTACCAAGGTTCACATGCTGACCAGCTGTGATGAGAGAAACAAACAAAAAAAAAACAATGACATAAACCATATGCCATACAGTAATTTGAATTCAGTATCATCTCATTTCCGTTCTAGTATTACAGACAGGTCAACAGACACAGTTACAGACAAACGTACCCACAAAGGCTATAGCCAGGGCAAGCACAAGGACCCTCATCATTTGGGGATGTACTGTAAGAGACAACAAGGATGGACAGACCTTTTATAATGGCATTTTGCTGCCACATATCAGTGGTTCAGTTTATCATTAACCAGACTGGTGTGATGACCAACGGAGCTTTTTGCAGTAGAGGCGTGTAAGAGCATATAACTTCCAGATCTGCCCCAGGTTAGGTTACCCTGGCTTTTACTGTTGATATTACCAAAGGGAATGTCAATGTTCAAGTTGCACAAGTATTCTTTAAACACTGAGATGTACTATTGTAGAACATTAGGCAGCCTCATTCCAACTCATCTCAATAGTCAGGTTCATTATATTCAGTTTTTAACCTTTGTGGGAATTTTTGGGGGATTTGCTAAACTATACATTTTTGGAAAGGGTACTGTATAAGGAGTCAGAAAATCAATGTTTGCATTTGCTCAGATGTCTATATGGCGGGCCATATTGCTTTTTTAAAATTGTAGCCTAATATCTCCACTTTCTGAATAAACTGGAATGTTGATTTTAACTGCTAAACTCACACTGCAAGGGTCAAGAAATCCAATGGTGCTAGTTACACTTTACCATATTAATCCTTAGATGCATGAGTAGGTAATAAATTACCCTGTGTGGTTGTTTTCTTGCGATATCTATGTAATGAAAAGTGATAATTTCATATTCCAGTATATATATATATATATATATATATATATATATATAGGGTGTGTCTGTATGTGTATATGGTTTCTTGATGTTTTAAGCCTCTAACGTTGTCTTCAAGGCAGCGCAGCCTGGAAGGCACTAGGGTTAGGCATGAGTTAAGGTTAGGGTTAGGTTTAGGATTAAGTGAATAGCATTTTGCATTGTATACATTGTACAATAGTATTTGCATTCGTTACCTCTGTCTTGAGGAGTCATTTGCCAACATTGCAGTATCATCCTTCTGTTCCCCAGGGGCGTCGCCAAAGGTTTTGGAGGGGTCGCGAAATGATTTAGAGTCTGGATTAAATATATTTTTCTAAAGGTTTTTAGTCAAAGGCTGTCATTGACATAATGCCTTTGGTGTTTACACAGCCTACTGTACCTATGAAAGAAGGCTTTTTCTGCCTTTGCTTACAATGCCTATCTCACAACATTTAAAAACCAAATTCCGCCAATTAGAGAGAAGGGGCTCGCGAGACTTGGCCCATGTTTTTTGGGGGGTCGCCAGACAAAGTTTAAGAACAAGAATAGGCTGTTTCTGGTTTTGGATAATGGGAGGGTTACAAAAAGCATAATGCTTTAATGCAAAATATTTTCACATACCATAATTATATATCATATACTATGGTGAGGACACATACAGTATAAGTTAAGTTGACTGGTATTTTGCAGATGCTTTTCAAAGCGACTTGGGCTTCCACCTGACCGATTGTCAGGCGGTGACATTACCGCTGCTTCACTATGCCGACAATACTTCTTCATCTTCTGTAGTAGCTCATTTTGGGGTTATAACATTACCTAAGAAAACACTTCAGTTCCCATTAATCCTTTTCTTGCTATAATTATTGCGCACCTGCGACTGATATCTATGCACACACCACCAGAGCCACCATTTGTTTGTGGGACAAAAGGTGAAACTTCTGACAATCTGATTAGTTTTTAGCCTATACATGATTGAAAGGCCGGGAAGGTCCATTGAGAGTATTCAGGGTCTGGTAATACCTAACCTGACTCCGCCAGATGGATTTGCTCCGCATATCCATCTGGAAAATTTTCATTGAAGAACTTTTGGGAAGAGGCGGAAATACTGGTTAGCTGATTGGATAAACCATCTGTCTATCACCACCTTTGGTGGTTATCGATGGGCCCAATCAACCAATTAGATGAACAAAGTGTTCTTCTAATGCCTTCGTTTACAATTATAGGTAACGTAACTTACGTTAAGATGTTTTAACTTACCATTTGTATGTGACATGAACCTAATCAACGACAATTCCCATCAAGTTTTCACGGTAGGCCCTATGTTCTGAAGGAAGTATATTCCATTATGAACTGGAATCGGCCGTGCAGGATGTCTATGTCGTTCATTCCTCCCAGCTGCATGGCTGAGACTCATAGCTTCACAGCTTACCCAGGAATACTTTCTAATTTGAATAAAACTTGCACGATATAATAGCTATGCTCATTTCATCTGTGGATGCCGTCATGTTGTTCGTTGCATCACACCTCAACCCGCCTCAAAGCCAACGCTGATTGGACGTTCGTTTGGTGAACTGCTCCAAATTCTCTTTAACGAAAAGTTGCCAGACTGATCTGCGAGTGAAACCTTGAAAGCTTGCAAGATCAGGATGGTCTCACGAGGCTAGGTAATACCATTCCTATGTATGGTTCCTAAGTACTTCACCAAAAAATGAGACCTGTTCCACAGTGGCATGTAAGTTGTGTGCAGCTGTAGGCCTACTTGCTGCACATGACTCCTCTGTTATTTTTGTAGGGCACTGTGGAAAATCTTTTTTTATTTCGGCATCAGTGGTGTGTTCAGGATGTTCTACCAGTCTGTTGTGGCCAGCGCCCTCTTCTATGCAGTGGTATGCTGGGGAGGAAGCACAAAGAAGAAGGATGCTGGGCGACTCCACAGGCTGGTAAGGAAGGCTGGCTCTGTAGTGGGAGCTGAACTGGAGTGCATCACTTCAATATCTGACAAAAGGACCCTGAACAAACTTATCAACATCTTGGACAATGAATGTCATCCACTCTACAGCACTATTAAAAACCAAAAGAGCTTGATCAGCTGGAGACTTTGCTCACTGCCATACACAACTGAAAGGCTGAGGAAGTCATTTGTCCCCAGGGCCATTGAACTGTTCAATGCCTCACTAAAGGGAAGAGGAGAGATAGACTTCTCTGCTTAGTCTGCCTCTCCACCCTCTCCATGTTTGAGTACTGACTGCCCACTACTGCTTTACTACTGTTTTACTACTGTTTTACTAATGTCCATAGCCTAATGTTTTCACTACTGTTTTACTGCTACACTGTTTTTCATGCTATATTATAGCACACATGATCAATGGCTGCGGTCAGGCTTGATCATGTGTGCAACCTGTTCTTGCACTGACATAGTTTTTTTATATTACCTTTTCTACATTATACTTTACTCTCCTATTTGTCCATATTATTTATGCTGGTCTCTAGACCTTTTTCTTGCACAGTTGCACTACTTTTTGCACCTTCACCATGACACTCACTCTCTTGAGCACCTTGCCAGGCACACATAACTAAGGACTATGGTTGGACTACTTTTTGCACCTTCATCATGACACTCACTCCCTTGAGCACCTCACCAGTCCCGGCCCTGTCACTACAAGCGTCTTATGCTTGATCACCCTCAAGCACATTGGACTTTTTACATTTTGTTTATATAGTATATTTAGTATTTAGTTTTGTTAGTTTTCTTATCTTTCTTATCTTCTACTGTCTTTATTGTACAGTGGAGTTTAGCTATATGTTTACACTTATACTTATGTTTACCATTTCTGCTGTAAGTGCATGTTGTGTGTTATGTCTGTATGCTACTGAGACCCTTAAATTTCCCCTTGGGGATCAATAAAGTATCTATCTATCTATCTATCTATCGACACAAGCCCAAAATTTAGTTGACATTAATCACCTGTGGACCTTCTATTAAGACCTTAGAATTGTCAGTGTTACCATGTGTAGTATTTTACCAGTATTGTGGATGTATTTCAATGGGATGATAAAAAAAACATGCTTTTTGAGGAACATGGAATGTTAAATGCGAACAACTTTTCATTACAATGATATTGCAAGAAAACAACCACACCGGGTCATTTTTGACCCACTTTTGCATCTATGGGTTAATGTGGTAAAGTCTTGTAGCTTTGTAACTAGCATTCCCTGACCCTGACAATGTGGGTTTAGCGGTTAAAATCAACATTCCAGCTTATTCAGAGGCCGAAAGGTCAATGATGCTTTGTAGCCTATAGGATTTAGGATACGGTATTGTGACACCCAAGTTAATGCCAATTTAGTTGAGGTTTACATGAGCCAATCTAGATGTTAATCGGTTAGGGAATAGCTGTAGGCCTATTAGCTGTCAATAAAATACATGTCAGAAGTGGGATTCGAACCCACGCCTCCATTCAGAGACCAGAACACCCACTTGTATGGAAGGATTGTCACCTTGAGTCTGGCGCCTTAGACCGCTCGGCCATCCTGACACGTGACAATGTGCTTCAATTTCCGTATTCGGTTCGGGTATGTGCGATAGAGAACCACAAGGTCTCTTACTTTGACAAATAGCACAATTGGCGCTGGTGCTCACATGACAGATGACTCTTCCTCGCATTTGTGGCAAAATAAATTGAACAATCCGGTGTAGGTAAAAGTGGTTCAATGGAGGGCTCTTTACGAATTGTATTGTTCACAGTTCTAAGCGCGCTGTTCTTCAGCGCATTCGGGGTTGATGACGACGACTGTCCTTGCATGGAACAGGAACTCTGTAAACAAATTCAAAACGAGACTCAATTTGAGGTAGTAACGCTAAAACGTCAGTTTCGCTTTTGTCGTGAACTTCTTATTAGATATATGTATCAGGGATAATAAAGAATAATGCCTCTTGCTTTTTTGTCAGGTGTTTGTGTTTGATGTCGGTGGAAAGTCATGGAAGTCTTACGACTGGACCAAATTGACGACCATCGCTGCCTTTGGACAGTATGATGCAGAACTAATGTGTTTTGCCCATTCCAAAGGAGTCCGGCTTGTTCTGAAAGGTAGGCTAATATAAACAATGTGTGTGTGTCGACGGTCAATAGACCCCCCTTACCATTTAATCAGTTACACATCAGCGACAGACAGACACTTCAGTAAACTTCACAACATGACAAGCCTGTGTATAAGTCCACTTTCAATGTTTGAGCCTAGATTGAATGGCCCCATCTAGTGGATGGATCGGGCAATTGAAGAACTATAGGATATGTCAAACAGGTGGCAAGTTCTAGCATATAATTTGGACAATAATTCTATTTTAGTAAGCTTAGTCATTGTGCAATGTATTATAATAACCTACAACACAATATTAAAGTTAACAGACTTGTGCTATTTTGGTTGCGTTCAGGGGATGTGTCAGTCTCAGCAATGGTAGATCCCACCAACAGGACTATCTGGATCAAGGAGAAAGTCAGCTTGGCAAAGAGACAGTTCATGGATGGCATCAATATTGACATAGAGCAGGCTGTAGAGGAGAACTCTCCAGAGTATTTTGCTTTGACGGCATTAGTCAAAGAGACCACAGATGCTTTTCACAAAGAGATTCATGGTTCCCAGGTAAAGAACGACAGATTTATCAAAATTTGAAGTATTTTTTCTTAAGCAGTTCAACTCAATTTGCTTTTTACATTTTTACTCACAGGTATCTTTTGATGTGGCGTGGTCTCCCAAATGTATAGACAAACGTTGCTATGACTACTCTGCCATTGCTGATTCCTGTGATCTGCTCTTTGTGATGTCATATGATGAGCAGAGTCAGATATGGGGAGATTGCATGGCCTTGGCTAACGCACCCTACACCCAGACACTGACAGGTGAGTGAGGGACTCACACCAGGGTGAAGCAGACAAGGGAGTTTACAGGCCACACAGTCCAAGCTGACATTGCCTAAGTTTCTGTTTCTCTTTCAGCATATGAGCAGTACATAAAGATGAAGATTGATCCAAGGAAACTCGTGATGGGGGTGCCTTGGTATGGGTATGATTACCCTTGTCTAACCTTCTCACAGGTACCAAATGCCAGGTTTTTGCAATGCTGATATCCGTCAGTTCTGCACAGTTGTGGGATTCATAAACACATGTCTGAATATTTGCAGCACTGCTACCACCTAATCAGTTAAGCAAATATTTTGTTTGTGTTGTTTGGAGAGATGATATAGAATAGCCTTTACATTTTGGTCAAATGTTATGTACAATCATTGAATTCATTTTATATCAAAATACAATTTCAAAATTACCAGTTCCAGTCTTTTTTCCCTAAAGAGTAACATTCTCATTCTATAGAAAGTAACATTCTCATTCTAATAGGCTGACCCAGAGCCATATAAAGGATATCTATAAGGCTCTGGGCTGACCAGTTTGTTTGTATTGTAGGGTGGAGCGTGTGAAATCCAGAAGGTTCCGTTCCGTGGGGCCCCATGCAGCGATGCGGCTGGGCGTCAGATTCCCTACAGCTTCATGATGAAGCAGATCAACAGCTCCATGTCTGGCAGGATGTGGGACGTGGAGCAGCAGTCGCCTTACTACAACTACAAAGTAAAGTCTTCACTGTGCTGTGCAAGTGTAATGGTAGCCAGCTGGTACGCTAGCTGTGCAGCATGTATTTGTTTAGTAAACCTCTCTCCTGATGCCTTGAGAGACGTGCTAGTAAGAGATTCTAGCACCCATGGGTTGCTACCACTCCTGCCTCCCTATCCGAGTTGCCGCAAGTTGCGGGTTTGAGTCCGGGCAGGTGCTTGACTGAGTTGTGCAGTCAGTCAACACAATGTAGTTACACAACCACACTGTTATTCTGAGATCTTTGTGCTTTATCTTGGTTAGGTTAACACTGTGTACACAATAAATGGGCATACCAAGGGGTCACAAATGACTAGCTTTGAAGATGAACTTCATTAGAAAGGGCTTGTAATAGCCACAAAGCCAGGTTTTAGCCAAACCTTAATCAGCCCAAAGCCTACATTTTGAATTTTAAATTCAAATACCTCTAAATTATCTCTTTCAGGATGCAGACGGCCAGATCCACCAGGTGTGGTACGACGACCCAGAGAGCATCTCCCTGAAGGCAGCCTACGTTAACAAGTTTGGCTTGAGAGGCATCGGCATGTGGAACGGCAACCTTCTGGACTACAGCAACAACCCTGTCGCCCAGCAACAGAGCAGAGACATGTGGAATGCTCTGGTAGCAACCAGGGAAACTGAATGGGGGGAAGTCACCTTGGAGGTGAAAAGTATGTCTTAGAGTCAACACGCTGTATTGTCTCCAGAGGGGCAGTAGAGGCAGCTTCCTCTGGCATTCAGGGGTACTTGTCCATGCCATCAGATTTAACGGCAGCTTTATTCAATCAGTTTTACATAAGAATTATTTGTTTTGTTCCCTCTTTGTAATACACCTCAACACGTGCAATAAACAATAATATTTACAAAAGTCTTCAACCTCTTAATTATCCCTATAAAATCCCTAACAAAGCTTAGAACGTAACACTTCTTGCCAAATAAACATATTACATTCCTCACTAAAAACATGTCCTTAAAAATGCAATCCGTGATCCTTGAGTTGAATCATTCTATGTTTTGTTTTTTATATATATAGAACCAAAACACAGCTAGCAGGCGATGATGAGCAATTCTATAGATTTAAAGGGAAAAAAAGGGTTTTGGATCACAGATTATGCCTTTAAATATTTTTACTGAAATATGTTCAAGCTCTATGGTCCGATTTCCTATAGGTCAGGCTTGTTTCTGCACTGCAGGAGGTTTGGTATACTGCTGCCCGCTGCCTCCAACATCTACAGGTGACTTGTAGACAGAAGGCTGTGATTTCTTTGAAGCCAGCTCAGCCTTCAGTGTTTGTCGTTCTGTGGCCGCTTGTACTCTTAGCTGAAATAGTTGGGAGAAAATTGATTAGCTGTAAAAATTAGTTTTGTCAACAACAATCTAGGAAAATTTGACAAACCTTCTGCTCTGTTTCCAGTTTCATTTTGCAGTCTTCTACCTTCCTTCTTAAATCATCTATTTCGTAGCTCTCTGTCATAATCTGGATGATCAGATCATTCTGAAAAGGGATATAGTTAATTGATGACATTCAACTGGTTATCCAATTAATATGGCCATATCTATGTTGCAGGGCACATTAATACTCACTTTAATGCTGGAGACTTTCCCCAGACGTCTGTGTTTCTTTCTGCCTTCTCTCGCTTGTAGCTGTTGCAAGAGTTTGTTGTAGAAAGTCTCCAGTTCCTGCCGGACATTCTTCAGGCTTTCTTCCAGGGGTGCCGTAGCTTTCTTGGAATCAAAATAATTCCTCTTCCAGCCATTACGAGCTGAAAAAAGATACAGACTACATCCGAATGTGTTGGACCAGACGTGTCCTAGGATAAATTCAGACATCTGTAAGGCCTATTTTAGATGGAAAATGCATTGATAACATAGTGACCTGCTCTTGCATTCACACTAGTTAAAAGAAAATGCTGCAGGTCTATCTGTCATACTGAAATGTAGGAATATCTGAATGTGTTAGATTAGACTTAAAGTACAGTCACAGACTGTTTTATACAGGCACTGATTCAGCATGGGCAGCAAGTGTGACCTGACTGCTTTGCTCTTCAACTCACTCCAATTGACTTGAACTAAATATAAGGACATGCTCTATACTATAGAGCACGTCCACCGTTAATTCAGCCGAATAGGCGTTTTGGCAAGTGGCAATAATATATTTGAAGTTAAAATCATACCATATCGTCAAAAATCATATATCGTGTTTCTAGTATGAGTGGCTATTGCTGCGTGCTACATATAGCTTTGAGTATGCTTTGTTACACGCTGACTAGGGGAGTAGAGAAAGTCAGCAGTGGTGGTAGAGCAAGTCCATTGTTGTTGCTGCTGCAACACCACTTCTGGTGTAAGACAGGGATCATCCTCATCTCACACGCTGATACTTTGATCTGATGTGAGGTGGGTGTTCTGGTGCGTAATGGCTGCCGTGCATCACCCAGGTTGGTGAGGGTTCCCCCTTCAGTGTAAAGCGCTTTGGTTGCCTTGAAAAGCACTATATAAATGTTGTTGTTGATAATACCTTGATTCCTCCGGTGTCTGTTGAGAGCCAGAAGGTCTTTGCCCTTCCTCAGAAGGTCTTGTCTAATCCGTTCCAACTGCTTTCTCTCCTCCATCACCATTCGGACTTCCTCCAGTAGCTCCTGCCCTGAGGAGAACAGTTGGAGGCGTGAACTGGGTTCTACAGCAGCATAGCACACCACAGCACTGAGCAAGGATGTGAATGGAGTTTGGTCATACTGTTAGTCGAGAAGACGGTGACCACAGGTTTTCTTGCAGTGATTATATAGGAGGAAGCTGCTGTTGGAGAACACTTAAGAGACACAAACAATGAGCCTTGACCTTTGAAAAAACATCTCATCAAAGAAGCTTTGCATAAAGAAATACAACATGCCTAGTGTTATGGCCTGTATTACACAGTACACCAGTAAAAAACAGACCACCTGCTGGGTTTGACATCTCGGCATTAAACAAAAGCTCACGGCCCATTTACAAGAAACCGCATGAGTCATTAGCAACCGTCTGGGACTTCCTGAGCATGTAGAACGCCCCCCCCCCCCCCCCCCCCGCCAGACACACAGCTATTCACAGCTACTGTCACCCCCCCCAGACACACAGCTATTCACAGTTACTGTGTCACCCCCCCCGAATGGACGACCTCAGTTTCTTTGTCAAAAAAAGGAATGTCAAACTGACCTCTTTTGTATACTCGATTCTGTTGTTTTTGTTGTCTCTGTATTTTCTGTGTACAAATAATAATATAAAAAAGTATGCATACCATATAGATGTTAGGTAGTAATACATCTGGGAATATTATGGAATGTAGGCGTGTCAGGGAGACCTGTCTTGGTTGAGAGATAAGCTGTCCACATCCTCCACGGAGTCAGGCACTCCTGAGTCTCTGGTTTGGATTCTCTTTGTGGAACATTTCTTTGTTGCCGAACTGACCGTTCTGGCTGGGCATAACTTGTCGGGATTTCCTGAGAAATTGAAAATGTTCAGCCAACACCAATAAACATAGCTGATTACGTCCTATATCATCAAAAAGAGCTGTAATGTTTTCTTGTCAAAAATGACAGTGCCACAAGATTTGCTGTCTGATTAAAATGACAGGATATTACTGATACTCTTAATACTAATACTAGCTCTATTCAGCTTGATTCTTTCATACGTTACACAAACACACAGATGTTTTAAACAATGAATTAAAATACACATTGACTGCTGCCAATTCCTTTATCTATGTCAATCACAGGCCTACTATTCTTACCTTTTTTGGTATGAAGCTGCTCACGAATGTTCTCGTTTTGGCTGTGGTCTTCTCCCCATCCTGAATTGTAAGAAGAACCATCTTCCTCTTTGTCCTCACTGGAAATTAAGCTATCATCGTCAACACCGCCACCATCACCATCCAGACTAAGAGTTGGAGGCTGATTGGACAGCTTTTTTATTTCAGGAAACCGGACAGGCTCTTTTGATTCCGTGGCTATTGATGTTAATGGCTCTGAGCGAAAGCTGGTGTGTGGGTTTGAGCTGTAACTCTGCATCTCTGAGGTGTGTGAGTGTGACCGCGTGCTTCCACTGGTGTCCAGAAAAGAGGGCAACAGGTACAGTTCAGGATAAGGGGCCTAAAGACAAATCATGGACCAATGGAAGAGTTGCTGAATTTCATTTGGTGAAATGTACCCAGTATGAATCCAAACAGGTTGTTAACTTACATAGGGAGGTGAGAAAGCTTTTACTTTGAGTTCTCTTTCTTGTTTGGGCTTGACCTGTGATGGAAATATACATTTCAACATGTAAACCACATGCCACCTTCCCACAATAGTTCATAGTTTCTTCTAAGTTATAAATCAATTTTACCAGTGCCAGACTTCTACCAACACATTTTAGGAAGGAGTATCTGTCAATTATGATGTCTCCACCAAGTAGGACCCCAAGTTCATCTCTAAGTGCTTTCAGTGTGATATCTGGATAAACCCTGGGACAAAAATAGGGAGTTTTACTTTATTAATCTACAGGATTATGGTTATTAGGCTACTGTTTGTTAACTATTTTAACTTACCTTATAAGCCCTGCAGATATGAAATTATCAATGACTTCAGATGAAATTGTGTTTCTTTTTGAATTCCACAGTTCAATAGGCACACAGAGTACGTGTAACTCCAAACACTGTCCCAGATCACAAAGAAATGCGTACACATAAATTTCCTTCATTTCCATTTTAAACACAAGCATTTTACATTTTGATAACGTTAACTGATGAAGTATGTTGAGACACTATTGAACTACCGACATACCTCAGAGCTTAGGCGTCTTCCTCTGTGGTTCATCATCATGCTAGGCAATTGGAAAGGTTTGGGTAGCCTACATTTACCATTTATCGAACACGCAAGAATTCTCCAATCGTGTTCCCTAGACTCAAGCGATCTCTTGGTATCCCTCCGTGGGAGTGGACCGCACTGCTAAGTTACAATCTTGTGTAATCAAACACTGAGATGGTAAGCCTCATCGTTACGGGAACAGCAACTATAAATGCTAGTCTCAAATCGACATCAAATTGAGGATATTAAAATTTGGAAGGATAGAATAGCTAGTGTAGTGAAAAATATACGCCGATGCACCTACTTCAACGTAACGGTAACTATGGTATTTATATGGTAGGCTACTCCATAACATGTCTAGTGAGCAGTAAGTAGGCTACAAAGAAGCAATAAAATCTCCCTTTCAAGCTCGTGCTTTGTCCAACACTATCGGCATTAACCCTTGGTTTTGTCATACCCGGGCAACACAAAAGTTAGCCTAACCAAAGAAAAAAACGAGTTGAAGTGATAGATGTGCAGAAAGCAAGTGCATCTTTTGACAACAGTTAGAATAAAAAAATATATAACTAATACATCATTAATATCAATGAAAAAGGTGTTATTTTGACCTAAGAGAAGTTACCCACATCTCAAGATTGTGTTATTATATTATTTCTGCCCTTTTATTTTTACTGTAGGGTTCCCACCCATTTTCACTGACAAAATGTCAAAAACTTTCCATAACTTTTCAAAGATTTTTCAGCCTGTAAGTACGAAATTGCTTACTTTTGGGGCTAATTACAACATGTGACTTAAACAACGACAATGCTTTCTGTTTTCTCCCCCACTATTCCATTTTTTCCCCAGCAGGATGTGAGACACACACGCATAGGAATATTCACTGTGTCTGCCCTCATTATCTATTAGTCGAAGAGTAAATGCTACATAACATCTTTGAACAACTTTACATTTTATTGCCAAAGACTCACAACAACATATGTAGTTTGGATGACAAAAAAAATGCAAAAAAAAATATTTATTCATTCGTGTGTGTGTTTGTGAGAGTGAGTGAGTGAGTGAGTGAGAGAGAGAGAGAGAGAGAGAGAGAGAGAGAGACTGAGAGGGAGAGGAAGAGGGAGATAAAAGTGTGGTGCTACACAGCAGAAAGACTGTTCACAGGTGGAATTTTCTACGACTGGTGTCCATCTCATGACGCTATAGAAGAGACAGAAAGATGGGTCATTAGTACGTTTTCAGGTTAGTACTATAATTATCTTTTAATTCAGGTAACTTATAATAGAATTGAATCATTTCATTTAATAAACTAGTATTAGCAGATAGCAGACTAATAATAACTGAAGACTCACCTTGTGAACCCATTCATATTCCCCAAATTTGGAGTCAAAGGTCCCCTTTTGAAGAGAGCGAAGTTTTAGGGTGAAGCGTGGTCCAAGTTCTTGAATACCCACCTTCTTCTCATTCTTAAAGATGTACCTGTGTGGACCAATGCAGGAGAAAATCAGTCACACTGATATTCACAACTGATTCTGCTGATCAGATCCTCTTGACAAATAAATGTGAAAGATCATCATGTGGCATTTTAGAAGCAGGACTTCCATTTGGATGACAAATCCATCCATAAGACTATCAAAACTACATTTCTCAGGGTCCCTTTTGCTCCTCTGTCCTAAACTGGTTCATAGCAACCCTGACCTACAACTGACTCCAAAGATTCCCGCTATGGCTAGTTAAAGAGCCGTCTCTGTCAACAGACCGTAGGTTATAGGGTGGGACTGCAATACCTCTAGTTTGTATTTGGTGTTTGAGTCAAGTCACAGTGGAAAAGTGTTTTATACTTGAACTATCTCCATCCTTAGCACCTCCTCCTATTTAACCAGCTGCAGGTAGCATCACCGGAGGCCCATTTGTTGTTCAAGGTACAGTGATTATAACTCTTTTCTCAAGAATTCTCAAATGGTCTGCACAGAATGTGTTCTTAGGGTAACCAGGAAAGGCCTGATGTTTTTTTTAATCCGTGGTCAGTTAATCCTTAATTTAGACACAAGAGGGCGCACATGCTGTGATCCTTAATGAGTGTGAGTGACTGGTAGCCAGGCTAATATAACACCATACTGCTTCTCATATCTCAATTTAGCTATCAGCGCAGCCATTGGTTGTGTTGAACAGCACTGTTAAACTGTACTTCTCTGTCTGTCAAGTAAAGCCCACCCCAGGTTAGATAAGTGTTTATGATTGGATCTTGGGTTTTTGGTGATTCAGAAATTGGCTTAAATGGGAAGATCTCCAGACGGACCTCCTCTACTCAAATTTGGTTGGTCTTGATTCACCCAGGTTAAGTGAATGGGGCCTAGCCTTTAAAAGGACTGATTCAATTGGTTTCTCCTTGGTAGTAGTAGTACACTGTAGTACACTGACCTGACGTGAACATTTTGGTCTCCAAAGTATATTTGTTTTGCTATTGCAAACACGACTAAGCCAGAGCATGACAACTCACAAGCCGTCAACACGCACAAGTCCTTCCTCCACACAGAAACAAAATGTTGGTGCTTTGGCAAACAGTCCATCGCAACAGTTATGCCATGCACCAGTGCAGAAAGTGTCCAAAGGAGTATGTTAGAATGTCAAGTCAAACACAGGGTTCTAGATTATACATGTTGTTACTGACATTACTGACGCTGTTAAATACATCCATTGGTATGAATTACGATCCCGCTGGTAAAATTAGACCAAAAATAGACACAAAATACCTGAAAAGGCACGGAGTCAAGTCCAACACACAGTGTGTAAGCGCTTTCATCCATGACACTTACCGGTGGAACCGGAAGAAGATGAAATCTCGTTGGTTGTGAAAGGTGGCCACCTGACGTCCGACAAAGTGCGGGTCGTGGGGGTAGAGCGCAGCAAACAGGCGGCCGATGCTGTGGCCAAGGCGCGTGGTGAAGTTGTTCAGGATGACCTCGGGGGAGTGTTCTGTGGGCTCCTTCCCTCGCCTCTGAGGGGAAAACAAACATCATGCTTTTTAACAACACATCCATTAGGCAAGGCAAGTTTATTTATATAGTGCATCATGCTTTTTAACAACACATCCATTAGGCAAGGCAAGTTTATTTATACAGTGCATCATGCTTTTTAACAACACGTCCATTAGGCAAGGCAAGTTTATTTATATAGCGCATTTCATGCACAGGGGTCAATGTGCTATAACAGGGATGTCAAAGTCAAATACATTATAGGGACAAAAAACAAATTTGCTACAAGCCGAGGGCCGGACTGGTTCAATGTTTATTAAAACATATTAAAATGACTGCACGTAACCTATTGAACCAAGACGTGTACTGTATTTTATTTAATGATTAAATGAATAATGACTGTGACTAAAGTGCGGGCAAAGTTTGCACAGAAATGTACGATTTTTCCCATCCTCACCGACCTTGTCATAAAACTTGTTTAAATGATCATACGATGCCTCCTTGCTGCTTTGTCGTCTACATCAGCCTTTCTCAAACTTCTTTAAACCTGAGGCCCAGTCAAGGCATACTTTGGGGTCATAGGGCCCACCTACATGAACCCACCCCCTTCTCCAACCCCCCATCAAATTATCATTATGATATCACAATTATTATAACTATATATATTACTATATTGCTATACATGCACTTCAAAACAGTCAATGTTTAAAGTGCTAAGATTGTTCACAAAAGTTTGTGAAAACATGCACATCAGAGTACTGCTTTACTAATGTAAAATATAATTAGGCCTACAATAGTTTCATTGTTTTTGCATTGTTGCATGATGCTTGCATGAGAAATACTTCTCAAAACAACAGCAGTTATATGGGTGCCGTTGTTTTGGGATGTTTCCCTCATGCAAGCATCATACACTGATAGAATATTTATATGCTAATTACATTTCATTTGAATGCCTGAATGTAAGGATTCAGGAAACACAATACCAGCTTTTGTGAATGGTAAATGGCGGATCAGATCATGCGTAAATCAGTGATCTGGAGATCTTTAACTAAGACTAATTAATAGCTTTTGGCTGACTTTAATACTTAATGCCAAACAGTATTTTATATAGTCTGTGCTCTGTTTTTTTTTAGGGAAGTTGCATAAATCCACGTCGTTCTATTAAATGCCGTTTCATAATTAAATAGCCTTCCGATAGGTTGAAGCTTAGCTTTGCTACCAACGTGCACACGCATGCATTGAATAAACGCCCATACCACGACTTAATTCTATGCCTCTATGTTTGATGACACCAAACAAGTATTTCCTACTAATTGCAGAAATGTTTGTTTTCTTTTTTCTGTCCATGGCTCCTTGATCAATTGCGCAGCAAATTATCAGACCATGGCCCGGGAATAATTTCACTCTGCAGACCATTGTCCACATTGCGGACCGCGGCCCATAGTTTGACAAATGGTGACCTGCATAGCCGGGTTTTCGCGAGGAAGGCTCTGTAGAAATCTGACACCCTATTCAACGAAGTTAAACTGAAAGAGCGTGCCGTTCACAGACACCAGAATGAACGAAGTTCACAGTAACGCTCATCAGGCAGTAGTAGGCTAATACAGTAACGCTCAGTTCACGTTCGGCTTCAAAATATGAACGAAGTTCATATGATGGTGCATGAACTTTCGTTCAATGAACGTGTTCAGGCACAACACTGGGGAGGGGGGTAGCTGAAAGTTGACATCTGCCCTGACTGAATACTGATGAATAATGAAGCCGAGGCCCACTTGCAGCGCCGCAGTGAGTTCGTGGGCTACCGTTGCATGGTGGGAAATGGAGTATTGGTGCGTGCAAAACAGCAGCCGGCGGCTGTGGCCTGCGGGCCGGTTATAATACTAATCAAATATCATCCCGGGGGCCGTAGATAATTAATTTGCGGGCCGGATCCAGATCCAGATCATGTGACAGAAGCACTGGGCATAACTTGATTGCGCGGAAGAGCAGTCCCCTCATCAATAGGCAAATAGTTTGAGAAACATTGGTCTAAAGGATTAAGGACACTAATAGGCTACCGTTTTAATGGTCTGATATTTCCTTAGAGCAAGAAAAAAAATCTGAAATTATCTGCCTGGAATTCTTAATAATTTCAAATCAGTAATTTCACACCATTATACGTACTCAATTCTAAAATCTTAAAAACAGCACTGGCTTACTCCTGCATTCCGGAACAGTGTCTGCAAACTTTGAAGGACCAGTATGTAGGAAATAATGGAAAAAAAACTGTAACCATTCAAAAAATGATCACCATATGTCGTCAGAGAGTAAGGAAACACAATGAATTGAAGTAATGGCTTATTTGACAACATTACTATACCCCGTAAAACCTGTGAAAAAAGAGTTACGGGGCGGAATCTCTTGGAATTTTCATTCTAGAATAGAGTATTAATAATGGGCTGGCGTGTTCTCCTATTTGGGTTGCCAGCAAAGGCCAACTGTCAACAGCTGTCAGTTGTAGTCATGAACGAGTAGGCCTAGCCTACGAGAGGCAGGCAAATTTCCCAAATTAAACAAGAAACCAATTAAGTGGACATCGGAGGAGCTTCCTGAGATGGTGACGTCTTCGTCAAACGAGTAAATTTGTCCATTCTGTCAACAGAGTGTGCAACAAGAATTTCAAAATTCCCTCTGATTCTGTGAACTGTAGTGCTGTCAAACGATTAAAAATTTTAATCGCGATTAATCGCTGAATTCCTAGAGTTAATCACGATTAATCACATATTTTATCATATGGTTAAAATTCTATTTTTTTGCATTTCTGAACTTTCCAGGAGTCCATATTAACAATAAAGCAATTATTGTTTATCTTGATTGAGATTCAAATGAAAGCAAAGCAAGTTACTTTATTAACTGAATTTTAAGACGTAGGTCTATTTGATTATTACAAATTTCAAAAGATGTGCAGCAGACCTGAAGCAACACAATATTCTTCAGAAATTTAGCTGATATAAATGCTACCGCAGAAGTGCGTGCACAAAATGTAGGCCTACACACATTATAAAGGGCATAACAAACAGAAAATATTATATTCTGTATCTTTGAGTTCAGTTGAAAATAAGGAAGTTTTCAACATGAGTGCATTGCCATTTTATAGGCCTACAGTCTATGGTGCACTGTCACTTGCCACACACATCAGCGCCGAAGTTTTTAACAGGCAAACACTGGATGAACAATGGATTTTATGGAGCAGCATCGACCAAATATAACTGAATCGTGATTTACACGGCGCCAAAGTGCGATGCTGGTGTGCGGAGTTGTATTGAAAAGAATGGAATCTAATGCAAATGAATGTCGAAAGCAGAGTGCAACGCAAATAGTAGCAGCCAAAGAGGAATGTCGATAACAGAACAAGTGACGGTAGAAGAATCTTTGGCGGCACAAATTTAATGCGTCAGCCTAGGCTACTACTCTTTGGCCGGCTCGTAAGCCCAAACAAGTGTGTGCAGCATGCCTTTACGAAGCCTACTAACGGCGCATCATCATAAAGATACATTTAATCTGCATCACGCCCCATTTTAGAGGAAAACAAGTTAACATGTAAAGTTAAGCTTGCTGAACTTAGTTATAGTCAGCCACGGGCAGTTTGACTGTGCCTATCGATACATTCGTGACACTCCTGTAAACTAGAAAGAACAAACCATAGGAACATGGTCACATTAATCCCATAAACACACAGATAACTCTTACACCAACCTTATTTTGTGCCTTTTATTCACGTTTGTTTCAGGATTTAGTAAGTATAAGCCCTTTTCGCTCCCCACTTGGATGCAGCATAGGTTTCCATTATATCAGTCATCTTTTCCCTAAAAGGGGGCGTGCATCACATGCGTTGTATGTGTACGTGCATCACATACAACGTTCCATTCCATTCGTCAGTGCGTATTGTTTAGTTTCCGGTCTAGCTAAATCCAGTGTAGTGTTGTAGTTGTTCTAACGTTACTAGTTGTTGCAACAGCATGTGAAAAAACTACAAAGTTTGTTTAACCAAAAGAACGTTAATCTCGGGTTAAAAAAATTGACGCCATTAAAATAGGTTTACGTTAACGCCGTTAATAACGCGTTTAACTGACAGCACTAGTGAACTGCATATGTAAATAAATGGCCTGTGACTGTAAACACCTGTCTTTGCCTGAGGCAACCCACATTAAATGATTAAGCACAACCTCCAGAAAGAAAACTCTGCAGAAAGAAAACTCAACAGAATATCTGACTTACTTTCATTTCCTTGCGTAGCCTGACGTTGCTGATTTTGAAGTGAGCAGTTGGGCCATCAGGAAGATGACAGAGAACCATACCATCTTTTGAAAGGGAGGGTTAAGGGGAGCAGCAAACTGTGCAACAAGGTATTAAATCGGCTCCTTATTTAGAGTGATTTATTATGACTGATACTGAAAGACCATAAAGCACTGATACACTTAATGGAGAAAAAGTACCAAGTATTGTAATACACAATACAAATGAATAAAATATGTGGTGGATAATTAATTAATTGCTGCATGAAAAAATGCTGGTTATATTATATAAGGTCTATGTCCCATGGGATTCTTTAATGTAAATTACTCATTCAACTAGCTTAGAGTAAAACCATGTGAGTAAAACCAGAGATGCAAGGATACTGGGCACTTTTCTGTCCTCGTTGATAACCAAGAGATATGTGAAGCCCCTGGATACGCACTGTGGAATAATCCTCTTTAGAGCGAGGCCTCTTCTGTAGTACACGTGAGCGTCTGGTATGACTGTCGCCAGCTGATCACAAAACTTAATAGTTCTCTGAAAAAAAAACAACAACATAGTAATTACTCAACAAGCATGGACGGGATTAAGTTAGAACACCTGTGCACAGAAATGCAATCAAACTGTAAGAAACCACATGGAGTAGTATTAAGTGTGATGTCTTTCTCTTGTTGATGGGAATTTATCATTGAAACAAAATCATGAAGACAATCATGAATGTTTCACTATGCAAATGATGAAACCCATGTGGTTTGGCTAGGCAACATCTAACATAATAACACAAAACTTGGACATTTTATAAAAATAATATATATAAAAAAAAAACATTCCAGAATAATTAATGTCAATTGCCACAGTTGAATGAGAAAAACTTACGGTCTTGGGTCTGTCTGATGTGGTGATTAAAACCTTGGGGTTTGTGAGACGGTTAAAGTAAGCAGAGAACTCATCTGTTCCCTCATCAAATGCAACCTGAACAAAACAAACACACAAATGCACATTCCATTAACATATTGGTAACTGTTTTTCCGGCTCCAATGTTTGTGATGTTCAACAAACAATATATTACCTCTTCATCCTGGGGATCAACCGTTGTTTCATCGTATATTCTCTGATTTTCAATAGTTTTTGGAACCTCTTTTGGTGGTGCCTGCACATTGAAAAAGAGACGAACCATGTAAAGGTTAGAACCATATGAATAATGGATGCAGACAGCCTGCATCACCTTAACAGGAAATCAACTACTGTACATTGCTGAAAATAATGCATTTCTACAGTGTAGAGCTATGAATGTCAAACCATTTTTTTTAACCTTTTACATGAAACCATATACAATCCATCAATAATGACAACCTACTGTGACAAGTGATTACAGGTCATTTCAGACCTGTTTACGTTAGTGTCAGCATTTCACTTACCTTGTCACCAAGGGCTTCCCTCTCCTTCTTTCTCTTCTTCCGTATCTCTAATCTTTGCTATAAGACAAAAACAGTTTGACAGTTACACGTGTAATAAGCCACACGTTTCTCTCCATGAATGTTTTTTTAAAAAGACGACTGTCACGACAAATTCACAAAAAGCCAAGGCCCACCACTACACTACACAGAGCAAAATTAACATCACTGGTCTGGTTCCTTCTACCCAGCAAACAGCAATCTCAAACGAAGACATCATTACACTGTCATCATAATCTACCTTTCTCTTTTCTTGCTTTAACCTCATGAACATAACATGTCTCCGTTGTTTGTTTTTTATTTCAGACACGCTGAAAGTTGGTGGAAAAGAAGTTCCAGGCTCTGTGTCCACGGAACGTGACTCAATCTCATCCTTTTTCACGACTGGTACTTGAGACTTTTTGACTTTTGTTGATTTCTTCCCCTTATCTTTTTTCTTTTTAACAGTTCTCTGTTCAGATTCCTCTTCAAAATCCATGTTTTCCTCGGGGAGATCTGTTTTGTCCATAGAAGTATTATGGTGCGCTCTCCTTTCACGTGTGTGCATGTAGCTAGTCTGACTACTTCCGTGTGGAAAGGAAGTGCGCAATAGAGCCATAGAAGGAATGTCGCCGCCTTGCGTTTAGGAGGAGCCACAACTATCTCCATTCCAAGACTATTCAAGCATCATGTTGCAGATAGGGATTGAATAGGTCTCCTTTTAAAAAGCTGTTTTATATTACCGGTATGCTAGTCAATCCTGCATAAACATAACATTACACTGACTTTTCCCAAACGTCTACCCTATTAAATGAGAACAGTGAGAAACCATTCTATGGGTGGAATGTACACTCAGAGTTGCGGTCACTGGAGGCCAGGGGTTCCCAAAGTTTTTTGGCAGGTGACCCTATTTTGATGTCACAAAACGTTGGCAACCCCAATCATTCACAACATGTTGTGTGAGAAAGCACATCTCATCTCTGCTGTAACATCCAGTTGAGAGCAGTATTTTCCCCAAAAGTCCTAGCAAGCTAAATTGTTTGTTTGACTAACTCGCCTGGTTGTTTTGCTACTTTGTTTGGAATGTTGATCGAGCATTAACCATGATGATCTCATGTCGGATGTCTAAGTTTTTATATTTACATAGCTAGATTGTAATGAAGGAGCCTATTAGTTACTTGACTTGGATACCATTTCTATTAAATATATTGTAATGACTCAAGCAAGGCTTGATTCAAAACACAAAGCTTTATTGATAGATCAGGAGCAGGGACACAGACATAATCCATAGCACACGCTAGGGAAGTCACTCATACATTACACACACAGGGTTGGACACAGCCACACCGACAAGAAGGGTCACACAAGAGGCAGAACTAAAAAGGGATTCACGCTACACTAAAACATGTACAACAGTAAATAAAGATAAAGTCACATACAATAACCCCCCAAAGTTCTCCCGACACCCCAGCTCCAAAGCATTGTGGGAAACACTAGTACACTTGTACACCAACGCTACAGTATATATTTTATGTAATGCACTGGTCAATTGTACGATACCTACCTAACATCTCAGCTGACCCCATTTGAATTTCAGGCGACTCCACATGGGGACCCGACCCCAAAGTTGGGAAATGATGGGCTAGACAGAACCACAGGCATCAGACAGCCCAATGTCCAGTTGGAAGGCTTTGATGTTTGCCCTTCATAATGCTCTTGATCCAGAAACAGACTCCTGTGAGCCCTAGTGCTTATAGCTTCCCCAGACACAAGATGGAATACTCAGGGGTTACATTTGGGCCAGTTTGGGTCTGGCTGATTTGTGAGGTATAGGCTACCTCTAAATTATTTTTTGTTATATACAGTATAGGCCAATTGATATAGTTGAAAAGATTATCCAGGTTTTTCAATGCAATGCAAGACTTGGAACTTCCATTATTTTGAACACATATCTATGTCCAGCTACAGGGTTAACTGGAAATCCAGAGTTCTCGCGAGAGCACAATGGAATTGTCTCTGCAAGACACTCTGGCAATGAGCAATAGACCTCACCAGAATAAGTCCCACCTCCTAACTTCCGTATCCATCCAACCTTCGGTCGTCAAATGTCTATGGGAAATAACATGGCGTTTTGAAAGATCGTACCTGTCAAACTCTGTAGGTGACAAAGTAGAAAAAGCTGGTGGGCAGATTGGCCTACACACTTCTTCCATCTAGTTTCCACTGGATTTTTTGATTGTCGGTGCCGTTTAAGTAGTATACTATAGACCAGGGGTATTCAATTAATCTTCAGCGAGGTCCAGTTACGGAAAATTTCCTCAAGCAAAGGTCCGGAGCATCGTAATGTTTAGGCTATGTATATGTATGTATGTATAATATATATATATATATATATAATATTAGGATAGATGGATGGAGCCTAGTTATAGATAGATAGATAGATAGATAGATAGATACTTTATTGATCCCCAAGGGGAAATTCAAGAAGATTGTAGGCCTAGGCCTAATGTTTAATGTGAAATAAATTAAGTAGCCTAAAAGGCAACATTTGAAATGAGGAGAAATAAGGCAAGATAAGAGTGATTGGGGAGAAAAACTGAGTAGCCTTGGCTATTTTTAAGATCTTAACATGAACTTAAAATAAAATTTGAGCTGAGACAAGGCTGGTTCCTTGAACCCATTAATCAGCAAGTTTAATTTTTTTTTTTTTTAAATTTTATGTTGACCCGAAATCCTGGAAACCCAGGAACATCACGTTGTTGGGCAGTGAATGCATGTCGGCTTAACTAGATTGTGGTGGATCAATCATATTGCCTTCTTAAATCGTAAAATATTCTGTGGTCTCAGTTCACTGTTGAATGGGCCTAGCCTACCCTATGCTTGCTCAATATGCTTTGTCTAGTAGAGGCGCTTCAAATTGGTGCTTTTAAAAATCGCCTGTCTCAGAATATAAGAGGTCCAGGTCAATTCTGCGCAAAACTGTCACATCCATATTTAGCCTAGTTGGCGTTACGGACGTGACAGTTTTGCGTGGTATTGCCCCCGGATCGTTATATAAAGCTCTGTTCTCGCTGTCTAGCTTCCTCCTCTTTGAGCAATCGATGATTTGAAAATAACTTACTTATCGTTAACTTAGATATCCATCTGATTGTTTCTCGTCCCGCCTCTCCCGCCGTTTCAGGCTATCAGTCTCTTCCCCATAGTAGGCTACTTTACTCACTGACTTCGACTTTATCAGAATTCACAGATTTCACTGGCTGAGTAGCAGCAAGCGAAATGATGGTTCTTGAAGCTCCTGAAGTAAATGCTGTTATCCTAACCAACGAAACATTTAGTGCAGCTTTGAAATCTTACGTGAAAATCTAAATTAGGCTATTATGGTCTGGGTCCGTATAGGATCACGTCACGGTCCGGACTCGGACCGCGGTCCGCCATTTGGTGATCCCTGCTATAGACTATACTACTTAAACGGCACCGACAATCAAAAAATCCAGTGGAAACTAGATGGCAGAAGTGTGTAGGCCAATCTACCCACCATTTTTTTCTACTTCGCTACCTACAGATGTTTTGCCGGTATGATATTTCGAAACGCCATGTTATTTCCCATAGACAATTGACGCCCGGAAGTTGGATAGATACGGAAGTTACGGAGGCGGGACTTATTCAGGAGAGGTCAATGATGCACGATACTTTTGCCCCTTGCATCCCGGGGAACCAATGAAATCGGCGTACCTGATATATGCGTGTCACGGGGGTGACTACATTCCAATGGGGGCGGAACTAATCTGTGTTCGTTTTTCTCCGTAGGGAACGGTTTTAGCGAAACCATCCGGGATTAAGATGGCGGCGCACTGTCCCAAAATGTAAACATAGTAGCACAGGCTGATGTTTAGCAATTTGCGCTGTGTTAATTTAATTATTGTTCCAATGCAGCTCAGCTGGATGGCGGGAGGAATTCGTTTCAATGATTGGTGTGCTTTTAGAGGGGGAGCACTATGCTGCAGGTATTCAACAAACAACAGGACCGGGAGACCGGAGACGACGCGGGCTGGTCTACGGTGAAGACGAGCGACTGGAGACCGGAGGAAAAGACGATTACCGAGACGGGCATTCAGTGGAGGAAACTGGGAACCCTGGAAGACGGAGAATCAAGAGGGCAGCTACAGCTAAGTACCCATGGAGATGTGCTGCTAGTGTATCGTTGCTATCGGCTAGCCTTCGGTGCTGCCCGGGTGATCATAGACTACTGGGATTGCTTGTATTTGTGCATCGTTCCCCTGTATACTCATGTTGCTGTGCCCACTAAGAAATGTGCATGTGAGTTTGAGATTTCACGGATTGCAGTGCTGAGAGTTTGAGTTTTCACGGATTGCAGTGCTGAGAGTTTGAGTTTTCAGGGATTGCAGTGTTGTGTATTTTGCACTGAATACAGCCTCCAGTAGCCTGTCCCCGAAGGTGGCCCCGCTGAGCACTCGGAAGAGACACTGGCCTTCGCGTGGGTGGAGTTCGGCAGACGGGAGTGAGAAGCGACGGCAGTGACGCTAAGTGGTCCCTTTATCGAGCAGTATTATCAGTGTACCATTCAGATGTGCTGGCTAACCTGTTTGCATGCTAGTTGGGCTGCATCTGTTTTTGAAACTATTGTCCTGACCTTGCTGTGACGTGCTGTGCCTTGAAGTGTTTGTCAGAGCAACCTCTGTTAATCTCACGAGTGTGACCGGCTGTGCTTTTCTTCTTGACCTTGTTGCAGCCCCAGCTGCTACCCACACTTGGACCGAACCCCTGGGCATTAAGCCCTGTGCCTCAGCCACTGATAACTGGCTTGCTCGCCCCCACCAGACGAGCCATACCCACAGCTGCCCCAACGCTGTCCAGCCACTGACGAGACCCCTGCTAGACGAGCCGTGCCCGCCGCGCCCTCCCTTGGGTCACAACTGGCGTAGTCGGCAGGATTTCTGCACTGGGTTTGAACACTTCCACCCCTCAACATGTCCGATCTGGCCCCAGAACCCCGCCCCCAAGTTTTGCCCGTTTTTGTCGGGGCCCCCTGGGTTCCGAAGTTCCGTGGCCCAAACTCTGATGTCAGTTTGAAAGACTGGACGTCACAGACAAAGTATCTAGCTGATCTACAGGGCCTGACAGAACAACAGAGGTTGCAGTTTCTGCTGGGCTCTTGGAAGGAGAGGCTAAGAGAGAGGTGCTTGCAGCAGCTGAAGCCAAGCGGAACACCTCCCAGGTTGTCCTTGATTATCTTAAGGAGCTCTACGGAGACAAAACTCCTACAGCTGCTCTAAGGGCCCAATTCTCAACTGTAGGCAGGGCCCCAAACAATCCATTCGCGCTTTTGCCCTGCAACTGCGAGGATTGTTGACATGCCTGAAGAATCGGGGAGACCATGGCCTGGGAGAGGAAGACTCATTGATGCGGGATCAGTTCCTCTTGGGCCTTCGTGATGGCCCCATACGGCAGTGCCTGAAGAGCCAACTCCGCTGCACCGCCACCTTGACCTATGAGGACCTGTGAAAAAGGAGTCCTCTCCTTTTCCCCTACGACAAACATTTGAAAAACTGCCTTGTGCCACACCTGCATGGACTGCAGCCAAACACACTCACCTGCACTCAGTTTATTTTATTGCTGTTTATGTCTTGTGTATGTAGGTGTATGCATGTCTTTATACTGGGAGATTTTAACTGTGATTAATGGTACAGACCACCACCACCCCCGCATTTCCTATAATGGTTTAGCCCAGACCTAATTGGGTAATTGCCTAGCCTATTTAATGGCAGGCTTATTTCACATCGGGAGAGATACAATAGACTGGAAACACAGGAGAACCAGGGAGACATGCGGAAGAGCTTGAGGTCCAGAAATCAGGGAAGTCATAGAGTTTGTTTGTTTGTTTAATATTAAGTTAACCTTGCTTGTTGTGAGAAAAGGTTGGAGTGTGAGGTCCAGAGTTATGCAAGGTCGCCTTGTTTGGACAGGGAGCCTAAAAAAGAGTAGGTTCCAGGTGCCTAGTTTAATGGCACGGTACGTGTTTGTTTGTCGACTGAAGAACCCTGTATTTCATGTTTTGGACCCCTATTGTGCTCCTGGATCTGCCTGTTGGTTTATGGACTAAATAAATTATATTTTTGTATGGAACTGCTGTCTCCTGCCTTCCCTCGACACCACCTAATCCAGTGGCGCACCTCCCTAAACGTGGGGTGGTCGCCTCGGTCCCTCACAGGACCTCCGGAAAGAAGCGTTGGAACTGTGTTGGACCAGCAAGAGACCGATGAACAGCCTGCAAGTGTGGCTGCTAGCAGCGCTTGTGCTCCTGCCCCCCCTGCTACATCAGACTGGAAGCGCGAGCTACACACAGAAATCATGAAAGATGTGAAGGAGCAGATGGCAGAACTGTCCAAGACCTTACTGGAGGAGATGCGCAGGAACCGTCCCAGTCTCTTGCCCCCGCCCCGAGGGAGGTCTTACTCGGAAGGCACTAAAGAGCGAAGGCCAATCCGACCGAACGGCCCCCGATTTCAGTGGGATGAGGAAGGAAGACCAATCTGCAACCGTTGTGGAGCGGCAGGACACATGAGTCGAAACTGAAGCACGGCGCCCCTCTCAACCGGATTTTTAGCTTTGCCGGCCACTGTGGGTCAAGTGGCTGGGGCCCCTTCGAGCGACCCTTCACCTGTCACCTGAGACGTCTTGATCGGACAATGTCCAGTTGTCCAAATCCAAGTTGATGGCAAGGAAGTCCAGTGCCTAGTAGATACAAGATCCCAGGTGACCCTCTTTTCAGAAACCTTGTGCAAAGAAATCTTTGACGACCAGCAACTACAATCGACAGAGGCATCCTGGTTGACTCTACGAGGTGCCAAATGCCTCGACATCCCTTACACCGGCTATGTGGTCGCTAACTTCCACGTTCAAGGGGTCGCTGTACCAGCTAAAGGGATCGTTGTCGTAAAGGATCACTGCCTCGGCAAACATCGAGCACTTTTGGGCATGAATGTCATCTCTGCCTGTTGGGAGGAATTATTTAAGAAGGGCCGTACTTCTCCACTCGCTCTTTTCAGGCTGACCACGGGATGGGACCACATCCTCGCAGACTGCCGCCGCATCAGTCATGCCCAGGTGCAACAGGAGCGGGAAGACCTGCCGCTATGCCTTAACCATCCCCGCCAACAGCGAAGCCCTGGTCTGGGCTAGAGTGCCAACACGACCCCATGGGTCAAAGGGGTGGGTCGTAGTAGAGCCCCATCTGGACGGCAAAGTGGTGGAGGTTGCCCGCTCTATTGCCACCAACCACAGAGGCCGAGTGCCAATACAGGTGAGAAACACCAAGCCCTACCCAGTCCACCTACACCATCACCAAAGGCCTGCAAGAGTCACGACTGTAACACCACCACAAGTGATAGAAGGTAACGATGTCTGTTTTACTAGGGTGGGACCTGGGGTGGTTGAAGTGGGCATTACACAGGCCACTCAAGAGGCGGGGACAGTAGTTGGGGACACACCTGAACATTTACGCTGTGAGTCATTGCAGGGGAAAGGACTGGGAGAGGACCAGAAGCAACAACTCCGACAGCTGCTCACGAGGTGGCAACATGTGTTCTCGACCCACGACGAGGATTATGGGTGCACAGATGCAGTACAACATCGGATCCCCACTGGCGATGCAGCCCCAAGCCGTGAGCGTTACCGTCCTGTACCCCCTATGCTCTACCAGGAGGTTCGTACCCTCCTTAAAGGTATGTTGGAGGGAGGTATTATCAGGGAAAGCAGCAGCCCCTGGGCCGCCCCAATTGTCCTAGTGCAAAAGAAAAACGGCAGCTGGAAGTTTTGTGTTGACTATCGCAGGCTTAACAGAGTAACCAAGAAAGATGCATTCCCCCTACCCCGAATTGAAGACTCTCTCACCACCCTGTCCCAGGCAGCCTGGTACTCCTTCCCTAGACCTGGCTAGCGGTGGTATTCGTTTGAGTTTTCACGGATTGCAGTGCTGAGAGTTTGAGTTTTCACGGATTGCAGTGTTGTGTATTTTGCACTGAATACAGCATCCAGTAGCCTGTCCCCGAAGGTGGCCCCGCTGAGCACTCGGACGAGACACTGGCCTTCACGTGGGTGGAGTTCGGCAGACGGGAGTGAGAAGCGACGGCAGTGACGCTAAGTGGTCCCTTTATCGAGCAGTATTATCAGTGTACCATTCAGCTGTGCTGGCTAACCTGTTTGAATGCTAGTTGGGCTGCATTTGTTTTTGAAACTATTGTCCTGACCTTGTTGCTGTGCCTTGAAGTGTTTGTCAGAGCAACCTCTGTTAATCTCATGAGTGTGACCGGCTGTGGTGTTCTTCTTGACCTTGTTGCAGCCCCAGCCGCTACCCACACTTGGGCCGAACCCCTGGGCGTTAAGCCCTGTGCCCCAGCCACTGATAACTAGCTTGCTCGCCCCCACCAGACGAGCCATACCCACCGCTGCCCAGCCACTGACGAGACCCCTGCTAGACGAGTCGATGACCCCTTGGTTTCAGCACGGATCTTGGATTGCCTCTCAGACATAGCTCTCAGCTACATGGATGAAGGCACACCACCTCCAGCTGAACCTCTCAAAGACTGAACTGCTGGTCCTCCCAGCTAAACCTACCATACACCACGACATCAACATCAAATTTGACTCCCTGTCTGTTTCACCTACCAGGACTGCAAGAAATCTAGGTGTTGTTCTCGACAACCAACTAAACTTCTCAGATCATGTTGCCTCAGTCGCCTGGTCATGCCGTTTCGTACTCTAACATACGGAAAATCAGGCCAATCCAAACTTTTCTCATCTGTTGTTCCTCGTTGGTGGAATACACTGCCAGTTCCTACAAGGGCAGGGACATCCCTCTCCATTTTCAAAAAACTCCTGAAGACCCAGCTCTTTAGAGAACATATCCTCTCATAGCACCACTTACAACAAGTCTTGCTGATCCTAGCACTCACCAGCCGTCTTAAACTGACACGTAACTGTTAAAAACAGCACTCACTGATGCACTTATTCTTACTGTACTCTACCGTTTTTTAAATTGTCCTAAAATTGTTGAGAATTACTTTAAAACTTAAACTGTTTACCATGTTGTAAGTCGCTTTGGCTAAAAATGCATCAGCCAAATGTAATGTAATGTAATGTAATGAGTCGTGCCCGCCACTGCCCCAACGCTGTCCAGCCACTGACGAGACCCCCACCAGATGAGCCAGATCCGCCACTGCCCCAACGCTGTCCAGCCGCTGACGAGGCCCCCACTAGATGAGCCGTAACCCCCAACTGCCCCAACGCTGTCCAGCCACGGGCGAGGCCCCCGCCGGGCGAACCGTACCTGCCGCTGCCCCAGTTCCCTCCAGCCTCTATCCCCCCCGGTCTCTACACTCTCCTGGGCCACGACGACTGAACCCCCTTCCCTTTAGTACAAATTTTACCCCCCAATAAAGATTTCTTGATTTTATCTTTATCTCTTGTCCCGGGTATGTTGTGTTCCCTGGTGCAGAACCGTCATAGTGGGCCTTGAACGCCCTCCCTTGGTCACATGCGGGCCAGAGGCGAGCTAAACTAATGACGACAGTACTGCAACGTTGGAGGTCAGTAAACATTGGTCATAGTGTTATCCAATTGCGACGAAGTCCGGAATCATTCAGTGTAAACATTGGTCTAGTCTTGCGTGCAGTGAGATTTTCAAATGCATGCTTGGTGCCGCCCCTCGAGTTGGGCCATTACATTGTTTGTGGCCAGACCTGGATTTTCCAGGCTAAGGGATAACACAGTTATGTGTAGTGTTGAAAATAACACAACTTGTGTCGTTTTTAACACATCTCTATGTCCAGATAGGGACAACACAGTTTGTGTTGTTTCCAACACATTCATTTTAAGTGTGTTTAAGTGTGTGTAAGAGTGTAGGCCTGTCAAATGTTTCAAGGATCAGCAAATTAACTCTGTCATTTCAAGAACGAGCCACACATAGATAGATGGATAGATAGATAGATAGATAGATAGATAGATAGATAGATAGTGTATACTGTACATGTATGTATGTGTATATATATATATATATATATATATATATATATATATATATTATATAGTGTATACATGTATTGCATTTGAAGCATACACAATTAATGAGTCATACACATTTAATTTGAAACATATACAATACTATATTCTGCATTAATTACTTAATACATTAGTGTGTCATCCATACCAGTAAAGAAAAGATCTAAACAAACATTGAAAATGATAGGGTATCTCATGGACAAAGGTTAAAAGTTCACCATGGGTAGTGAAACTGTTGACACTGTGACCGTGTGTTATATGATTTCACTTCTGTCCAGGCAACAGCTGTTCATTGTCTTCCCACAAGATGGAAAGTTGAAAACCACAATGCTATGAGATATTAGAATTTAGTTATGAAAACGTCAGCCAATATACAGTTGAAAGAGACATGAGAGACAGGAGTGGCTATACTCTTTAGAATATATATAGAATTTATAACCATCAGAAACACAATGAAGCCATCTAGGATTTCAAAATAATGATGTTTACCGGTATTTATTTTTTAAAATTCAACAAACCCTTTATAAAGCTGCTACTTACAAGCTGTAAACCTGTTACAGTGATCAGGTATTGGGGCAGCCGTGGCCTACTGGTTAGGGCTTTGGGTTTATAACTGAAGGGTTGCTGGCTCGATCCCTGACTAGTAGTAAAAATGTGGATGGGGGAAGTGGTTGAGCACTGCTCTCCCATGACCACATCCACGGCTGAAGTGCCCTTGAGCAAAGCACCTAGCCCCTCACTGCTCTCCGAGCGCCGGGTTAGTGTGTGCTTCACCTCACTGTGTGTTCACTGTGTGCTCTGTCTGTGTGTTTACTAATAAAATGCAGAGACCAAATTCCTTGTATACGCAAGTACTTGGCCTAGAAACCTGATTTACATTTCATTTACAGTTACGTTAGGGCATGGCTCGTGTGTGATCACAATCCTGGAGAAGGCGCTCCACACAGCAGGGTTGTCTGTGCACACTGCCCCCCCGCCTCTGCTCTCCTGACTAACTTCTCTGTTCATGTCGGCGATGCAGGTCCACGGCCTGGAGGAGTTCACTGTCACGCTCCACTTGGAGTGGTCCGAGTTGACGTTGAAGGGCATGGTGGTAGGAAGCTTCACTTCCTTCACGTTGTACACTTTGTTAAGGACAACACAGTTGGATTCCAGCAGTTCACGAAGTTTACCCCAGCTCTTCACGTAGAAGTCACCTCCCATGTGTTCATCAAGCACAAGCAGAGAACAGATCTGCCAGAAGAAATGTCTTTTGTAATCACAATACTATTTCAATGATTAGATGTGGATATGCATGTATGCATGTGTATACAGTAGCAGAATATATACTGTAGTTACCAAACCATAATCAAAGTCATCTTAAAAAGTAGTGCTAATGAATCATACATACCATCTTGGAGTCTGCCGCATTTGGCATAGCTGACAAACTTGTGTCCTGACCGTGTTGTCATGTTGAGCTGTCGATGAAATGGTGCTTTTTTGGAATGGTCCCCTTTACTGGCCACAAACTTGAGGTCATTGAAAAAGGAGTTGGGGATGTGGGAGTTAAATGAATATACGTGAATGTACTCGAGCTGGATTGCTGTGGAAGCAGACGACACAGGGCAGTTTGCAAAAGATTCACAAATAATTTTACTAATTACTAAAATAATTACAAATTTTACCATGACATGATGACAGATATAATAGCAGCATAAAAATGCATGTTTCTGGTTAACACCCCGAAGATCAAAATAGTTATAAAAAGTTGTTTTTTTAAAACCTTACCAATGTCTCTGAAAGCAGAGTAGTTGTATGTTCCACAGATAAAGGTTTGTCCATTGAGTGTGCCTCTGTTGGGCCAGAAAGATTCTATGTCAACTCCGGGGAAATTCGGGAAACTGTGTGACAACCAAATGCCAGTATGTTTGTCCAGCAGAACAACACCTGTGCAACAAAAATAGAGATCTCAGCAAGCAGTATACAGATTGACTCAGTCTCAGACTAACATTACTAGATTTTATTAGCATGTGCCCAATGTACTGTAGCAACTCATGGCCTTTGATGCTTCTAGCATCTCATTCCCAACTTATGCTGTTTATTACCTTTGCTGTGTCCATAAGAAGAGGAGGCTGTTCTGTAAGGCACTGGTGGTTGATCATTGTACAGTATGTATCCAAAAGTGTCAGTCTGTTCAGAACCACAGAAGGCAAATCAGCAATCAGTGAAATCTCACAAAAATGTAAACAAAACAAAACAAAACAAAACTGTGTCATTGTTATCAAATAAAGGCTTTAGTGTTTGAGCCACGGCACTTTGTTTATCACCAATGATGTACTTTCCTGGGACCCAGCCATTGGTAGTCTCATCCGTGTAGAGATATTTCATTCCATTTCCGCTAATGATTTGGGGTTGCTTGTATAAAATGTACCTAAGCAAACATGCAATGAGTATGTTATACAATGCCCTCCAACATTATTGGCACCCCTGATAAAGTTGACTAAAAAAACAGGTATAAAAATAATCTGTTAGTGGTTTATTGTAATCACAATAAAAACAATGAGGAACAATCCAATCTTGAATGTAGGACAATCTTCTCCCTCCCCTGTGTGTGTGTGTGTGTGTGTGTGTGCAAGAGCATGTTCATGCTCACCAGGCCCTTGTGTGTAGAACTTATTCATGTTTTATTACTACATGCTGTATATATTTTGTTTCTATTCATATGAATTCGGAGCATTGTAATGATGAGATAACATGTCAGTGTATATTGTGTTTATGTCATAATGATTCATTATTACTTTCTGTATTTTACTACAGAACCACACAACCAAATATATTGCACAACTTGAGTAAAAGAAGAGATTATTTGGAACGGGTGGTGCTTATCTCCTTCATGTTAGTAGACATTACCCAGTTCTGACTGATTGGCTGTAGTGTTTCATCCACATCCGGACCTCATATAATAGGTCCTTACATTGATTTTTTCTCTTTCACTGCATTTATGTAGAGGTCTCTAAATGGATAAGATTTGTCCTTACCAGTCAACGGCTTGTCCATGCTCATTCCGACAGGAAATAGACTGGGCTGTGCCACCACCCACAGTTAACAAAATGCCAAGAAAGATCCAGTTCATGTTGCCCTGTATTGACAAATCACATTTTGTATTGTGTCCAGCTGTGTTGCACTTATACCAAACAACAGTTATATGTCTGTTATATGTTGATGGTCATTGGTGAAGAAAATACTAAATAACTTCTAAATGCTAGTAGTTTACCAGTTTTGTGGTCTGAGCTTTGTTTTGAAAGGATTTCAACATCTACCTTACAATCCTTGTGACTTTTAATCAAACCATCATTATTTATTATTGCCTATCTGTAGAAGCCAAATTGAGTTTTGAGTTGATTTTCATTGTTTTTTTAAGAAACAGTCTTTTGACCGTATCGTGCCGTACTGTGCTGTGTGGGCCGTGACGTGTAGACTGTGGTGCTACCAAGAGACTGCCTTAATTTAATTGTTTGTTTCAGGAAATATGCTCTACATCTAAGGGCACTCCTACTCTCACTAGGCCACCGGTTAGGTTATACCAGTTATACAGGCTAATACATTTAAAAGAATACGCAATATACGTATGTATGACCATGTACTAGCCCACTATAGCTTACGTTAGCATGACTTGCATTTTAGAGAAAAAAGGTAGAATGTAATGTAATTAAACACAATCTAAATTGCAGATCAATGAAAAGAGATTACTTGAAATTATGATAAGAGGTAGATCTAAAGAGAGCTGGGTATGTTATTCCAGTCTAAAGGGGCTTTACATTTAAAAGCACGTCGCCCAATTTCCTTAGATATGTTGGGAACATAAAATAAAAGATGCTCAGTATGTCTTAAACTATTTGATGACCTGTATGGAATTAGATAGATACAATTTGAACTTCATAATAACTGATGTAGTTGTAATGCTTAACACTAAAGTTTTCTGTCAAACTGTTTTTGTCCAATCCAACACATTTTCCATAAATATCCTATAAAAAATATATTATATGATGATGCAGCTTACTTAACCAGTCTTACTCAATGATGAGCAAATATTCATATACAGATGGAAAAAAATATATTTCTTTCAGATGTCCACACCAACAAACATTTAATAGGAAATAGCCTGTACATATTTAAGAATTGTCAATGAACGGTTGCCATGATTGATTTTTTATCCTTCAGTAAACATAAATTAAACAAAAAACATAGCTAAATAATTGTATCAGATGAAATCATATACTATCATCAACTACCCAGATAGCAAACATACACTGGGACGGAACTGGGCCACACCTACCACAACGTCCGGCACGGATCTGCATAATGGACCTGATCCGGCGTCCAAACGCACATCGGTCCAAAATTGGTCTGGATCCGTTTGACGGATCTGGTACCAATAAGGGCTAAGACTGGCCCAGTTCCGTATGGTAGTCTGTGTTACTGACGTGTTCCAGATCTGTTTATCATATGCAATACGGGTCCGCTTATTGTGTGTGGTACGGACCCGTTTATCAGACATCAGCCGTTTTTTTATTTGACATGTGAAATGTGATTGGTAATTAGGGCTAATTATCCTGATAATTATCCTGGGCTAAGTATCTGTTTGCTACACATTTGCTAACAGGTTCGTTATAGGTTCACCCAGGCTAAAGTTCGTAACGCTTTCCCAACAGCTCAACTGATAAACATAAGCTAGGCTACAAACACAAGGGGGGTTAAAAAACTTTACACATAAGTGTCTTATTTTTTTTTTTTATTCAACAACCTGCCTGTAGAAGTGCCATCCCAGACAAAGTTTAAGTCGTGTTAATTCCACTGTTCCCATCGATATTCAGGCTGTCTTCCTCAGTCATCTCCATGGTCAATCTGAAACAACACAAAATAAACATTAGCCATTTATTCCTTTTTGCAAATAGGCTAAGTCACAATTACACTCGTTTTTTTTATCATCAGTGATCCTGTTAGCGTTATCACTGTTTTTTCCAAAATAGTTATTGTGATGGCTGTTTTGTTTAAGTTAAGCTAGTTGTTGTTGCTGGAAAATAATAGTAAAGTTATCAATCGCTCGGTTGCTTGTTGTTGTCTCTGAATAAACCAACAGAGATAAAAAGCAGATACTACCTTGAAAAGTTGGGCTGTCCTAGTCAACCCCAGGCTGGCAAATCATGTCAAAAGATTGATAGTGAGCAAACCAAAGATCCTTGATTAACGTTACTGCTTGGACTTCTGCATGCGTGGCAAGAATATGGGGTTGTTTCATAGCACTGTTAGATCTGACACAAACAACAATTGACTACTTTTACCACTGCTGGGTAATAATAAAAATAATGAAACGAACATATGATCAATATTGAGCCAACTATATCTTCTTTTCCAGCCTTACTGTAGAAATGAAGTGGCCATGGGAACATAGTGCACCCCCATGGTTTCTAAATGTGTGCCATTCCAAAATACTTTTCTTTAGCAGCCAGTTGACAATGAAGTAGGGAAAGGACAGTCAATTTAGCAGAATCAGCACCTTAATTAATATCATTACCACCTGGGTCTGCTGTGAAAAAACGGTCCTTCGGCTCATATCCGTATCACAGGTTTGGGCCAAATCAGTGTTTTGTATTTTAAACGCATCTCCTGACTTCCAGTTGAGTTGCGGAAATTGGGCCTGGGACAAATCTGTAAACCGGTGATAAAACAGCATTGCTAGCAGAGCTGAAACCTGTATCAGGAGTAGACCTAGCCCACAGTCAGATACCGCTACAGGCGGATCTAAAGGCTTTTATGCGGATCCGGCCCAAAGGAAATTGCTATCTGGGTAGTTTCACTTACCAGATTGCAATTATGGCCCATGACATATCGCATTTCACTCAAAGTGGAAGTATAGCCAGAGATTTTCTAATGAGTAGACACGGCACTCAAAAAATCCTCCATAGAAATGAATGGGGTTAGTTTGTAGCGCCAATATGGCAGTTATCTACACATATCCTGCCCCTTCCGCGGCAAAAAAGTCGACATGTGAATACATCGTGCTAATCATGTATTGTGTTGTGAATACATCGTGCCAATCATGTGGTGTGATCTCGCCGCTGGAGCAAGGTTGGCAATATGGCGGCCGAGTGGAAGGACTTGCCTAAAAGGGCTTTGGGCTCAAACGCACTCAAGTTCGATTAAAACAAACTAAAGGCTGTTGGTGTAAAATCGCCCTGAAAATAGGCCTACCCCAAAGAATGAATACAGTGCAAGTAAAACAAAAACTAGGCTAGGTGACAACAATTTACACCCAAGAAGTACAAATAAGGACATCTAGTGGCAAGAATGGCAAGAATTTTTAAGTCCCCAGACAAGGTTTTGCTTCCTAGTTGTTTTCTGAGTCACTGCTGCTGTCATTGCTCTCAAGCATCTTGTCGCTGTGTTTCTGGAATGGTACTTGTTGGTAACTCTGTTAGAAACATCTACCATTTCCAACCCATCATATGAGTGTGGAGGGGATGGGTCTGGGACACCAGCCACCACTGTTGAGCCTTCTGGAGGTGTTATGGGCCAAATTCAGTAAAGCACTGATGAAGAAAGGTGACATGATCACAAAGGTTGCTCAGTTGGTGATGTTTTTTTTCTTTCAGGTTCTTTGGAGACATTCAGGCTACTGGTAGTGCATGTTGTGAGAGCCTGTATGGATCTCAGGTACAGCATGCAGTGCATATGTGACTGCCACAAGCCTTGTGACATCCATACCAGTAAAGAAAATATTAAAACAAACATGATGATAATAGGCTATCTGATGGACAAAGGTTATAAGTTCACCATGGCTAGTGAAACAATTATGACTTTGTGACCGTGTGTTATATGATTTCACTTCTGTCCAGGCAACAGCTGTTCACTGTCTTCCCACAAGATGGAAAGTTGAAAACCACAATGTTATGAGATATTAGAATTTAGTTATGAAAACGTCGGCCAATATACAGTTAAAAGAGACAGGAGAGACAGGAGTGGCTCAACCTTCTTTAGAACATGAGAATTTATAACCATCAGAAACACAATGAAGCCATGTAGGATTTCAAAATAATTATGTTTTATTTTGAAAATTCAACACACCCTTTACAAAGCTGCTACTTGGCTGTAAATCTGTTACAGTGATCAGTTAGGGCATGGCTCGTAGACCTGTTACAGTGATCAGTTAGGGCATGGCTCATAGCTGAACACGATGCTAGAGAAGGCGCTCCACACAGCAGGGTTGTCTGTGCACACTGCCCCCCCGCCTCTGCTCTCCTGACTAACTTCTCGGTTCATGTCGGCGATGCAGGTCCACGGCCTGGAGGACTCGTCCACCGTCACGCTCCACTTTGAGTGGTCCACGGTGATGCTGAAGGGCTCGGTGGTCGGAAGCTGCACTTGCTCCACGTTGTACACGATGTTAGGGACGGAACAGTTGGAAGGCAGTGGGTGGCGAAGTCTACCCCAGCTCTTGGCGTAGAAGTCACCCCCCATGTGTTTATCAAGCACAGCAGAGAACAGATCTGCCAGAAGAAATCTCTATATTAGATGTTGTAATCACATATCAATTATAAGATGTGGATTTGTTTGTTTGTATGTAAGTATGTATGTGTATGTATGATTGATAAATGATAACACTTTAAATGTTGTATAGTTACCTTACACTTGGCAAACCATAATCAGTAGAGCTTATGAATCATACATACCATCATGGAGTCTGCCATATTTGGCATAGCTGACAAACTTGTGTCCTGCTAGGGTCGTCATGTCGAGCTGTCGATAGTAGGGCGCCTCTTTGGGATAGCAGCCTTTATTGGCCACACACTGGAGCTCAGGGTAGAAGGACTCAGGGATGTGGGAGTTAAACGGATTCACATGAATGTACTCGAGCTGGATTGCTGTGGAGGCAGTTTGCAAAAGATTCACAAAAAACTTTTACTAACCGTGACAGCAATGAGAGAAGCATAAAGACATATGTTTCTGGTTAAGACCCCAAATATCCAGATCATCATCATCATCATCATCATCATCGACAACAACTTTATTGCCAAGCTCATGGTCCATTCAGAAGACACAGACAACACAGACATGACCTACAACATTGAAAAGAAAAAGAAAAAAGAGAAGAAAAAATAAAACTTTTTTAAAAACGTACCAATGTCCTTGAAAGTAGAGTATTTGTATGTTCCACAGATAAAGGATTGTCCATTGTGGTAGCCGCTCTGTGGCCAGAAAGAGTTGATGTCAACTCCGGGGAAATCCGGGGTACTGTGTGACAACCAAATGCCAGTATGTTTGTCAAGCAGAACAACACCTGTGCAACAAAAATGGAGATCTCAGCAAGCAGTATAAAGATTGACTCTATTTGAACACTAGATTTTATTAGCATGGGAGAGTGCCGTGAAGCAACTCATGGCCTACAGTAGCTTGCTGCGTGCTGCTAGCATCTCATTCTATCGGCTCATGCTGTGTGTGTCTGAGTTTGTTACCTTTGCTGTGTCCATAAGAAGAGGAGGCTGTTCTGTAAGGCACTGGTGGTTGATCATTGTACAGTATGTATCCAAAAGTGTCAGTCTGTTCAGAACCACAGAAGGCAAATCAGCAATCAGTGAAATCTCACAAAAATGTAAACAAAACAAATCTTGTGCGTTGTACTTGTTCAAATGCACTGATGGTCTTACTTCTGTGTCGATGTTATCAAATAAAGGCTTTAGTGTTTGAGCCACGGCACTTTGTTTATCATCAATGGTGTACTGGCCTGGGACCCAGCCATTGGTGGTCTCATCCATGTAGAGATACCTCAGTCCATTTTTGCCATCGATGTTGGGTTGCTTGTATAAAATGTACCTAAAATACAGTAAACACACATGCAGTTATTGTGTCATATATTTATATTATGCATTTGGATGAGATTTGTCAGAACTTACCAGTCAACGGCTTGTCCTTGTTCATTCCGACAGGAAATAGATGTGGTGGCTGTGCAACCAACCACGGTTAACAGAATGCCAAGAAAGATCCAGATCATGTTGCCCTGTACGGAAAAATCACATTTTGCATTTTGTGTTCAGCTGCATTTCACTTGTACCAAACAACAACAGTCATATGCTTGTTATATTGTGCTGTTTATTAGTAAAGAAAATACTTAATATGTACTTTACCAGCAGTTCTTGTGGTCACAACTTTCTCTTGAAAGGGTTCTGAGACAAATGCCTCATGCACCTTGGGACTTTTATAATCCCAAGAAAACTTCAAGTATCCAAGACAAGCAATCAAACCACCATAATTAACTTATTATCTGACGTACATGTCTCCTTATCACATTGTGATTAATTTAGAACATTCACTATGATTTTTAGGCAATGTGTAAATGACTTACTGTAGCAGCCAAATGATAGCAAGCGTATGTGTTGTTAGCTGTTAGGTATTCTTTTTCAAATCTTTCTGCTACGGAGTCTTTGACCCAGTCTTTGACCTAAACGACTGTTCACACCACGATAACTATAGCGATAATGGCAATCGGTTTATCGGTTTAGTTATCGTTCTTGGTGGGAATGGCCTTTAATTCTGATAGCACACTCAGACTTGTAACCTCAAAAAATCCTTGCTTATTCCGATTGAAGATAAACTGAAATAATTGCAATAAACATTGCAATGCAGACTTTATTTCATTAAAAACAAAATGGTAAATGTAGCTTAAAACTTACATATTGAATACTTCACAAATACTTTATTGTGAAATCCAGCACATCTAGCCTGGGAATACCCATACAAACCTTTGGCAAATTTGGGATTTGCTCTGCAGGCTCATCTGGCCAAAAGGCCATTGAAGCCCATTTCCAGTGTCCTTAAAACACGGACATGTAATACAATTGCTAATCCGGCATGGACGTGTATTTCTTTGGAAATGAATAAACTGCATTTAAAACCTTCGTTTACAAGACTTTTGAAACGATTTGTTAAGAGTTTACTGTACCAATTTAAGTTTAATTTTACTGCTAGTTATGCCCCTGCTGGAAGTCGTAAGTCAGTGAACCTTTTCACTCCCAATTGTACAATTGTGAAGGTCTGGGTGTTCCCAGGCTATACAGTACATCTTGAGCCCTAATTTAAAAAGTGGGAAAAGTGCAAGGTCAGTCAACAGGCAAAGTTCTCCACAAGCTAAGCTGGCCAAAGCTGACTTGTTATCAATGTTTACATTGATAACAAGCCAATGTAACATTGTAACATTACAATGTTTAGGTAACCCTCCTGTTATTATTATTTTATGTTCACTGGTTTTGTGTTCCCAGTCAAAAAATGACCGCTGCATTAAGACTTGTTACAAATCCATAGTAACACATATAGTCATTTAATGTTGTGATAGACCTTTGTATCAACGTATGTTCTATTGGATATTACCAGTTTTGAACTTCCATTTGCTATTTATGGCCTGCAAACCTCATTGACCTGAGCTCATGCAAGTCAGAAAGGGAAAGATTCTATTGGAGAAAGGTTCCATGGGGGCTGGCATAGAAGCAAAAAGGCGGAGTGAAGGGGGGTTGTGTGAATGTGTGAATGTACAGAAGCACAGATACAGTCCATCTGATCAACAAGTATGTTCCTGGACTCAATTTTATACACTGACCATTTTCTCACCCATCATTCATTTCTAATAATGGCCGGTCATTTTTGACTGGGAACACAAGTTTAAAAAAACACCCAAATTCTCATGAAGATGATCAAAATTTGCTTTGTGTGTTCAGATGCCCTGTGTTAACAGCATGGAGCCTCATGATAGTCAGAATAAATTAACAACTTTTTTGAGAGAAAAAGAATTGTCAATCGGACAAATTTGGCCACGAACACATAAGGAGGGTTAAGGTCCGGCTCATGGTGTTTAATAAGCAACTTGATTTTGCTTAGTTATTGATTTAGCTTTAGTTAGACTCAAGACTTCGCACTTTGCCCATCTTTCTGTAAAAGGACTGACCATTTGCTATATCTCAATGACAAACAGAGGGGTATTTCACAAAAGCTAAATAGTGGATTAAGACAAGATTTGTTGGTAATCCTGACTGAATTTAGCCTTGGTTTCACAAAAGCAAAGACATACAAAGACACTGTGGGAAATTATTCTGTGCGGCTATAGCCTGGTCCCAATCAGGCTAATACCCAAGCTTAGTTAATAAATTCTGCTGTCTTATTGGTTCAACCTGATATGACCTAAGGACTTTATTCCATGCACCTATGTATAGCCTAATATTTGATATTTTTATTTGCTCGCAAAACACCATAGATACGCTTGCAACTTGCTGTTTTACAAAACTGTCTGTTTCCCCGTTCAAAAATATACTTCCTTGTTAGTATCAATCAAAAGCTGTTGCTCACTTGCTGTGAACGAGGCTATTTTCTGCATCTTTTTTATTCCAGCCATGAGTTCTTTTGAGGAAAGCTTAGAATGCATATGTATCCCGAATTAGGCCTACTTACACTTAGCTTGACCTAGTCACTCCCACTCATCCTGGCTTGGCGTTCATGAAACATGTTGAGCTAGATTGACCAGACAACGCTAGATCAAGGATCGCTTTATCTGTTATCTTGAATTTTCTACTTCTGCTTTTGTGAAATACCCCTATAAGGAAGGGACTTCTTTTAGTTGTTGTTGTTGTTGTTGTCATCGTTGTTGTGGCTGTTGTGGTATATTGAGCACTGGTATGGTGTTTGTGGTGCACCCTGATGTGTTAATTACTACATCTTGTGTGGCTGTGTTTTTGGAGTGGTACTTGTTGGTGTCTCTGTTAGTAACATCTCCCAACCCATCATGAGTGTGGAGGGGGTGGGTCTGGGATGCCAGACACCACTGTTGAGAACTCTGGCGGGGTTATGTACGTAGCCATACTCATCCATTCTAGTCAGAATATGAGTCTGATACTGCTCCATTGGGACGTAATTATGGGGCGTGTTTCAACCGATACAGGGGGGGAATGCCTCTGCACTCAATTGGATAGACCTAACCAATCAGAGCAACGAAATAACTTACTGTGAGATGTAGGATTGGTTTCTGGACTTTTGTAAAAGTTATTGTGCCGTCAATATCTCCTACAACACTCATTAGTGAAATCTAAGAGATACCTAGTAGGGTAGGCTATTAGGAAAAAACTGAAATCCTGATATCCTACTGTATATCCCCTCTGTTTTTAAAAATAATTCTGTTGAACACTGATATGCTACAAACATGTTATAAACAGCTGGGAAAGGCTGTCGCAAATCCCTCAAACAGGTGGTCAATCAGAGATTTCAAACAAACGAGAGACAACATGTCACAATGCAACACGCTGTTTTCCCTTGATTAACCCTTAAAGGTGTAGGTTTTTGAACATTCTAAGTTCCGCAACAATTGAAGGTTCTAAAATTCTATGTTGAATTCAATGAACCCAGATATTCTTTAGAATGTTCATTTCTCAACATTCCCGTCACACCGGTGTGACGGCACTCCTTTAAGGGTTAAAGTGAAACCATGAGTTTTCCCACATCTCAACTTTGGCCAAAGTTTTCAGAAATAATCGTTTTTAGTGATAAAAACTTATTGAAATAGAAGCCATCTGTCTCCTTCTAGCCACAGCGTTTTTGTTGCAAACATAATCAACCTAAGCATGCTCAGATGACGTGATAGATGAGGTGCTGTTGCTCACCTGTCCATTATCGTAAAGCCCGATTTGATTGGTCCGCCAGATTTTAGGCGAGCATAGTTGCTCCACAACGGAGCAATGACAGACTGAACTTTCCGACCTCAAATGTTGTGGGCGGGACTAAGTTCGGCTGGCGCCCAGGCTAGGGGTTATGGGCTTAATTCTATAAAGCACAGATGAAGGAAGGTGCCTGCTTGATAAGTGAGATGTTCACAAAGATTGCTCTGTTGGTGATGTTTTTTCTGTTCTGTTTCTTCAGTGAGGCATTCAGGTTACTGGTAGCGCAGGTTGTGCTGCGGAGATGGATCTCGGGTATAGCATGTGGCACATTTGCGACTGCCACAAGCCAATTGTCTATTGTTTTTGTATGCCGTGTCTTGTTGTGTAAGTAAGAGAGGCTTGGTTGCTGATTGGCCTCTGTGGCAGTGCATGTTGTACCATAAAGGAAATCCCGGGTACAACATGGAGCGTGTTTACAACTAAGCGAATTGTGCATTGTCGTTGAATCGTGCGCCATGCTGCGTAATGTAGGCTTGTAGTCCAGGCAAACTAAGGTCTGACCCAAAACTACTACTTGCAACAGAATTTATTTTCACATTTTTATATTTAAATTTGTGATCTAAACACCATGAAAATCCAGTTGGAAATATGTCTAAATGAGGGTTTGTAGAATCTTGCATTGTATCAGTATTAGAATCTTGCATTGTTGAGGAACATTTTTTCAAAGAGTTAGTGAATTTATTGGGCTCAAAATGTATTTTAAAATAGAACATCAAATACCCTAATTTTAAGTCAAAATAAACTACAAAATACATTAGCCACACCATGTATCAAAATAAAATACTGTATTTTTGTATTTTGAAAGTACCAAAAATAATGGAGCATGATATCACTTCCCATATCTGTCTAATCTATTCCTTCACAATGACTCTGTTGATTAAGTGGACAGTGTTTGAGAGCAACCTGACTACGAGACATGGCATAAACTGCAAACAGTCAGCAGATCAACTATGCTGACCTGCCTGTTACATCTAGTCTAAATACTGTGTCAGAGAGATGCACTCAAACAGTTACAAATGAATGTCAAGCGGTACAATGTGAAGACTCATAACCGGTTCCATGTGTTCCGATTGAATGACTAAAGTTCTCAAGAAACTTGAGGTTAGTGCAGCACAAGCAGAGTTTGGTGAGTTTGCAGTGATGTCATTTTTTGATGGAATATCATGGCAATAGAGCCAACAACATTAGTACAACATTGGCAAGTGCGCAGTGACAAGAACAGAGATCATCACTTGGTGATACACAGTGGCCGGTGGTTTGCATGTCTGGCAGTTGCACAAGCATTCGGACAAGCACATTCAGGACGGGTCAAAGAAGGTAGCTCTCTGGCTCAAAGTAAAGAAAGCTCAAGTCACAACTGAACTTGTTAAGTGGTACAAACTAACCACCAAACTTACTGAGAGCCATCGAATGTGGGTTTAAAGCAACCCAATGCAGTTCTATTACCTAAAAATAACGGCTTTAAACTCATGGTACACTGACAGAGAATGAAGGACAATCAATCAAGACAAGGTTGCTAGGTTATGGGGATGCTGGCGTGACATGCCACTCCGTCTGGCATCATGTTTTTGTTTGTTTTTATGTAATGTTCGTAATTGGGGGCCAAGCAGCAAAGCTGCGAGCCCCATAGTGATTCTACCTTTTCTTATTATTATTACACACTTTCTGCTGTCATTGAAGTCTATGGCAGCCCATAGAACCGTACAGTAAAAAGTTGTGAAATTTGGCACATTGATTCGGGACAGTATAAAAATGAATTTGAGCAAGTTTTATGCCTGAACCACAGACAGTCTAGCGCCACCAATGGGTCAAAGTTGACATTGCATCCATGCAATTAACTTTTGAACCGTATGCCCGATTTTGAATATCGTAACATCTTTGGAAGTCTTGGATGAGGCCGAACTCAACGCACCCCATGACGTCAATTTCCGTCATGTTGGATCTTCCGCCATATTGTATTTCATCAACACTTAAACGGCATCAAAGTTCACAAAGTTTGTCCGATTTTCACGAAACTTGGTGCAGATTATCTTCAGACCAAGCCTCAAAAAAGTTATTCCTTTTTGTCTTCAAATCTAAAACCGTTTGCCCGTAACAGCCAATTAAAATTGTCAGCAAAGCCGCCAAACAGGAAGTGAAGTGATATCTCAGCTATGATTTCACGTATCAAAACCAAACTAGGTATATGGGCTCAGGACCCAATCAGGAGGACGCTCAAGAAATGTGGTTAATTTTGACCACTATGTGGTGCTATAATCACAGGAAGTGGGCTCATATTTCAGCAACGCTTTCATGTATCGAACCCAAACTTGGCTCATTGACTCAGGACCACATCCTGAGGACATACAATAATTTTAGCGACGTTTGACCACTAGGGGTGCTATAATTTGCAACACTTTCTCGTATCGACACCAAACTTGGTACCTGGACTTGGGACCACATCCTGAATAAGGACAATACATTTTGTGACCTTTGACCACTAGGGGCGCTATAATTAGCAAAACTTTCTTGTATCGACACCAAACTAGGTACATGGACTCGGGAACACATCCGGAAGACGCACATTATATTTAGTGAGCTTTGACCACTAGAGGCACTATAATTATCAACACTTTCTCGTATCGACACCAAACTTGGTATGTGGACTCGTGACTACAACCTGAGGACGCACAATACATTTGGTGATGTTTGAGGTATGCGGATGTGTGGGGGGCTATTGGGGTGTGTGGGAGAGGAGGTTTATCTGTGTATATGTGTGTATGTGGGATGGGGGGTTAATTGGGTGTCTGTATAATGTAACAACATTGGGTTGCCATGACAACTCCTGCTCAACTGCTTGGCCCCCACATTGCTGCTTGCAGCTATATTTTTATGTAATGTTCTGTTAATTTTTTGTATTTATTTTTCTAGTTAAATGTAATCACTCTTTATTTATGCTATTTTCGATCGTTTTTGTGTTATTCTTAGTCCTTTTTTCTGATTAACAAACTCGGCGGACACCATCAACGTCAAGTTAATGTTAACCAGCTTCCATTGGGCTGATGAGCGCCTTGGCTATGTCTCTGAAGTCCCTCATCCATCCGTGACGCTGCACATCCAATGTCTGGATGGAGCGATTGCTCAGCAAGGGTGCCTAACGTTAATCTGCACCGAGCTGCGGCTGACATCTGCCATGCTAGCATCTACCGTTAGGTGCCTGGAGTCTGGATTGAGTGCTAAGGAACTCTGATGACAGCGTCAACCATGAAACAACAAACAACAAACGGTCGCTGTCTAGGACCACCGAGCTGATAATCGGCAGGGTTGCCCATCACAAATTCGGACTGTCTTGTTCTTCCAGTGCTCTCCAGACTGTCAGTGAAGCACTCCGAGTTGGTCAGTTATAAAGAACTTTGTTGGCGTTGCATCGGTTGTGAAGACTCCATCATTGCATGCCCAGAATAATTGATATTGCACTGTGTAATCCTGTCCATCAGGTAGGATCATGACCCTTTCAGTTGGTTTTTAACTAACTGGGTACTGTGTACTAAATGGGGTTATATGGGCATAGATATGGATGATACATGACACAACTTTTTGAGTAAAAGTTAAAGTTATCAAGAAACTGATGGTTAGTTCTCAAGAAACTGACGGTTAAAATTATTCTGAAGGAATTTGAGGTTGGTGAGTGTGTGTGTGTGTGTCAACCCAATGAAATACAAATGACAAAATACTATTTTTTATTATTTGAAATTAATACATGCATCATAAATACTGCCCAACATTTAATTGTTGCCACGACGACCATTAGGGTTTTCTGATAATGGTTTTATATCTGAAAATGTCCAGGGCTCCAAACTGTACAAGTTCACCAAGTTTTATGCCTTTATTAAAGAAGAATTTGGCCTAATTTTCACATATCCCCTGTACTATAAAAGTTCAGTAAAACTGCCAAAGGTGCAGCTTTTGGCCATTGACCTATGCACAAATAATTCCATTGACAATGTTCCACCACTCGGATTTTCATGGACTTTTGGTATGTGATATGGGAAGGTTTCATGAACTGAATATAACAAAAAACATTTCTGTTGCAATTAGTTTTGGGGTTGGGTGATTTTTTCTCACAGATTGCCTAGAGCTAGACTATTGATTCTTGGTTGTTGATCGGCCACTGTGGGAAATCCCACCCCAACCAGTAGCACAAAAACACAAATCTGTTCTCCAGCTCCTGCAAAAGGCCTTAGCATTTGAAGAACGAGTAGATGGCCTGGCGGAAGACCCTGTAGATGAGGGCATTCTGTGTGCAGATCAGTCCCCCATCCCTATAGGCCTGCCCCCTCTCGCGGTTCAGGTCACCCAGGCACACCCAGCGATCCCTCGGCTTGACGGAGACGCACCACTTGGAGTGGTCAATGTGAGAGTGGAAATAGAAAGGGCCAGGCAGTCGAACCCCGCTGACGTTTAGCACATGTCTGCGCAGGGAGCAGTTGGAGAAAAGCTTCGTGCCCCTCTCTCTGCCAGCTTTCCACCAGGAGGTCTGTGTCCAGCAGCTGAGCAACCCAGGAAGCGTAAATGTCTGTGAGGAAGAGCACGGAGAGAGGATTACAGTTGTCTTATGTAAAAGCAGGGTTTCACTTCCCCAGAGAAATTTATGAACCTTAACTATGAGGAAACAAACCCAATGTGTCTCAATTTTGTGTGGTCTTTAGGCCTATAGGCCTGCATCCTGTTCATCAGATCAGATACACACCCAGTTGACAGAGCAATAGCACTTTGGGGGAGTGCTATTGTTCCTTTAGTACGATTCCTGTCCTTAGTTGGACAAAGGGGGATTCTGGAGAAGTACACCTCCTGTCGTTCTACAAAGAATAGACGGAACTGTCTCCTATTCTACCTTGTGTCTTTCATATATTTTTTTTCATTATTTTACATTCTCTTGTTTGTACTTTTAAAGCTATTATTTTTAACTATGGCCTGTTATGCTTTTAAGTATTATTAGTTTTTGCGTTTGTTTCTGTAAAACACATTGAATTACCCCAGTGTATGAAAAGCGCTATATAAATAAACTTGCCTTGACTCACCTTGCCTATCTCGTCATTCTAGTTTGCAACATTGTTTTACAGGGTGTTTTCTGTTTGAATTCAATTTATCTTGTTTCCGTAGTCAATACTATTACATATTATAATTTCATAAAATGGACAGTTTTTTTTTTTGCTGGGATAAAAATCTCAGATTATTGACACATCTGTCAAAAGAGCGTGTATCCTGTTGCATAATTTGAGTCAACAATTACGCAAAGTTACTTGTAATTCTCAATGTCAACAGTGCTCTCACGTAAGAGAGGCAAGCACAACAGTTGTAAAACATTAGTCCCCTTTACATATCTCTTATCAAGACAGTAAATGTTTTCACCTACCATCAACAAAGAGGTGTGACTTGACGAAACTGAGAAAGCTCTCCCCTTTGGCCGATACCAGTTTCTTCACGCTCCTATCTCTGGGCAGACGAGGGTTGACCCTCAGGCAGAGCTGAGCTAGACGGGTCATGTCTGCCCACAGAGGAGCTGGCAGGGAGCAGTTGTAGACGTGAGGGTTGCTGTATGCCAGCTGCTCCGCTGGAAAGAACACAGGGTGCAGTTAGCATGCAGAATTTTTCTGTAGATTTCATGTAGATTTACACTTATTCATTTGGCAGATGTGTTTATCCAAAGTGACTTACAGCAATAGAATAACATGTAAGCTATTAACATGTAAGCATTTTAACAATTAATCTACAGAGCTACAGCAATAGAATACATTTTAGAATTAAACACTATTTACACAATTTAACACCAATAAACGACTATTGGTACAATATGTGACAGAATAAAACATCTTTGTTTTTGTTTGTGATAGTTAATTATTTTGTGATCAAAATATAAAGACACTTGTTTAGATGGTTTTGGTACAACACCATTTAAAAAAAAAGAAGGGATGCTGTGTAAAATAAAAAATTATTTACAAAAGGAGCATATAATATACCAAATGAAATATATCAAATATATCAAATTACAATATAACAATGTATGAAATGAAGCTGACAAATTGTACTATTTTATGAAAAATACACTCATTTTGAATTTGATGCCAGGAATAAGTCTCAAAGAAGGTTGGGACAGAGGTAACAAAAGGATAAAAAAGTTGAGTACTGCATATTCAACATCTCACAATTAATTAGGTAAACTGGATCATCACTCTGTGAAAACAACTGTGTAAATAATGTAACAATATAAGAATATGCTCTCTTCAACTAGCAACTGGTCTCCTCAGTTCCCAAATATGTACAGACTGCTGTTAGAGAAGAGGTGACAACACAAAAATGAACATATCAAAATGAACATATATTTTCCAAAAAACTATCTCTGTTTCAACAATTGATATGTTGTCTTTGCACAATTCTTAATTAAATATATGGTTACACAGTGTAACGTTTTTAGAAACGGAGTTGTAGTTTCAGGTGTTACCTTACATATTGCATGAAATTGGTCATAGCTGTAGGTGACACAGAAAAGGACCTGTCCATAGAACATGCCAGTGGAGGGATAGTCAAAGCCCCTCTCAGGGAAAGGAGGGAAGTGGGGTATGGTGTGGGACAACCAGAACCCTTGGGACTTATCAAACATTACAACGCCTATGGAAATAAAGATGCAGACACGACACATGAACCATTACACAGTGCAGATCTATGTGGACATTGCCTCATAGTTGTTCTATAGGGATTTTTGTACCACAAAACAATGTATTACAAGGGGACAAAACACTTGTATTGTACACACTGAGACTGACATGAATGAGGCAGTGATGAAAGTTTCTCTCTGAAAGGAAACATTTGGGAGACATCGTTGTCCTGACACAGCAGCTCTTATCAGTGATGCTCTTTGTCCTGTCCCCACCTCCTAAAACCACACATGTATTGGACTGCTCTCTTTGTCACTCTAATCTCGGGGACTAAGGTCATGGGGAACAGAAGTGCCCCCATATGAGAGAGAATCGTCCATACAGAAAGTATACAGTGCGCTGCATACCTTTGGTGTGACCATGTTCCATGTCATAGGGCAGCTCTGGAGGAGCGTCATTGTAGAGCAAATAAGCTGAGCTGTTGGACTAGGCAAAAATAATAAATAATATGTGTAATACTCCATATATTATAATTTTAAACATATTTGAATGTATGTATCTATATGTTGGACTATAATCATGGCCCTATCCATATTATACGATCAGGCTGTCCTTTCCCTACCTTGTACCCTTTGCCCTGGTACAGCTGTCCAAGGGTATGCCCTGCAGCTCCATTGGTGCTGTTGACTTTGAACGTGCTCAGTTCCCAGTTCTTCATGGAACCATCCAAGTACATGTAGTCCAGGCCAGTTCCAGCATTACCCATAACGTATTTGGGTAATTTGTAGATAATGAACCTTTCAGAAGCAAAACAACATGGTGAGGAAGCAGAGTGCAATCTCAGTTATTGTAAGCATTTGATAGCACAATCACTGATACTGGTTTACTAGTACAATACTGAAAATATAATCCATCATGCCTACTGACACTGATAACAAGTCATAACACTAGCCTTGAAAGTCACACGTGGAAAAAACTGTCCACTTCGACATTACCTACCAGTCAACAGGTTCATTCTTCTCATTCCTACATGAAATGTTGCTCTGGCCAGTAGATAGAACAGCCAAGACCAAACGTAAAAAGTGTAAAACTACAGTAAAGTACTGTAACATTTTAGAAGTCAACGATCAGTCATGAGAATGTGTTCAGACCAGACTGTATAAAATAGGTTCAGACATGCAATGCAAAAGCAGAAGTGGCCTGTTTTAGTTCTGTTTCCTGCTTTGGCAAACCTGAAGGCTGTTGCAGCTGTGTGATTCCCAATCTCAAACCACATCAAAGCATTCGGTTTATTTTATGAATTTGGGGAAAATCAACAGAAACTAAATAGATGAGAAGGGGAAATACATAAAACAAATGTCAGACTAATAATAACTGAACTGACACTTAAGGCTCTTTTTTCGTGGTCTAAAACGCATGGTCACTAGTCAAAAGCTTTTAGTATGTTTTTAGTCCACATTGGGAGTGTTTTTCGTTATCAAATGTCGGGCAGATGGCGCAACAAGGCGTTCCTAGGTTTCTTAATCAGTCATGGGTGTGTTTTGGGCCGTAACATCATTTAAACCAATTAAAATGACATCTGTCATTCCCTTTAACAGCGAGCAGCGTAACTTCAAACAGCGCATCGGTATTTTGATAGTCAGCGGCACATTTGAAGGAATCTGCTTGCAAGCAAGACCATATGGAACAGTTATTCCAATAAACCATGCTTTATTTGCACTTGTCTTTTATTTGAACTCATTGGCAAGGTAAAACTAACTTCACTGTGGTCTCATAGTCAACGACAAAACAGTTATACACAGTTACTTTCACTATTGATTGACAATAGGTTACCATTGAAAACATAGCCTGAAAAAAGCTACACTTACCCCAATAATGTTCGAATGACTGAATAAAAAACCTAAGGGCATTTATCAGAGGAGTTTCTGCTTACATCTCCCTGCAGAGGAGTTGCTGCTTACATCTTGTGACAGTGCGTCTTCAGCTGTGCTTCATATTTGCCTCTCGCCTAATCACTTTTATCTGTCATTACCAATTTGCAAATCATGGTGAATAACTACTCATTGTGAGATGTATTTCATAATCTTTATTCTAATTATGTTTCCCATTGTAATCATGTAATTTGTAATGTTTTGCATGGATGTGCACTATGCACGTTCGTGGATGAGAGAAGCAAACTGTTAATAATGCGCTCTTAAAATAACATACTGTAAACAACTCACCATGGATTTCTGACCAGGTTTCTCTTGGTCAGCAACATAATGCGTTTTAGGTGTATGATAGCAAGTTTTTAGACACTGCGCTAGACCCCTCCTTAACTGCCATACCCATTGGCGCGTTGCTCAAAAAAAGAGCTGTGCAAAATAAGAATAATTTTGTGCTGGGATAATAATCTGCTTTCCGCCAGGTCGCAAAAATCGGGTCCTTATTGTTCCGATGACCTCACCTTGGCTGTGGCCAAGTCTGACACAAAAGACAGGTCTGACAGCTCTACCAGTATCAGTTGCATATGATACTTTTAAAATGATGTTTATAATTAATTTATATAATTAATTGCTCTATTTGACTTCACATTTTATTTGTATACTTCTGTTGATATGATTCTACCTCCTTTTTTGTCGTAATTCACTGTTGGACCCTAAGGCCATCTTTCCAAACATTGCACAACCAAGACAAAGCAAACAGCACCCAGCTCACCCATGTAAACAAATGTTCTGCCAGCCATACTCCACTCCTGGGGAAGACAGACCAGGGATAAGGACTCAGGCTAAACATGGCAGCTCAGGTAAGGACCTTATCACATGCCATCGTTTTGCCCATTTCTTCCTTAGTGAAAGTCTATTGTAGCACCATAAAAAAAATCAATAACTTGTTCAATAACGTGTTTGAGATCCACTTCGGACCTTTTCACCCGGTATTAATCCATTAGGTTAAAACTAAGTAGTCTGGTAGAATGCTGAATTAGGATTAATTTAGGATGGCATTATTTTCGCAGGATGTGGAGTTTGTGCGGACAGGCTATGGGAAAAATCTGGTGAAGGTTTTGTACATCAAACGTGAGGGGACACACCACTACATCACTGAGCTGAAGGCAAACGTACAGCTAACGCTGAAGTCCCGCAAAGACTACCTCCAGGGGGACAACTCAGACATCATCCCCACAGACACGATCAAAAACACTGTGCATGCCTTGGCCAAGCTGAAGGGTGTAAGATGAGCCTGTGGTACAATGCATGAGACCTGCATGATAACTCTTAATATGCTGCCAAACAGGTTGTACCCTTTGCCCTGGTACAGTTTTACAGGTTATAATGGTTTTTGTTTTTGAAAGGTTAAAACAATAGAAGATTTTGCACTGGATATCTGTGAACATTTCCTGACTTCCTTCAAACATGTCACCAATGCAGAGGTGTACATTGAGGAAGCTCCATGGAGAAGGCTGGAAAAGGTAATGTTACTTCTGAGATCGACCCTTAATGTGACTTTCCTCCCGTAATGGGTTGCAGTATTAACTGAAGCACGTTGGGGTTTCCTTGCAGAATGGAGTGGAGCACGCCCATGCCTTCATTTTCAGCCCAGAGTCCTGGCGCTTCTGTGAGGTTAAACAGGTTCTCAGCGGTAAGTAGCATGGTGGGGAGAAAATCATTACATCTGAAATCTCCATTCAGCCAAAGGTCTCAGATCAATATGAGCATACCATTTGAGCATGCCAGTGTAATCAGCTTTGCTTGGGAAATGCTTTGGAAGGGCTGCAAAGTACTATCACCTTCTTAAATGAGCATTACATATCTCTTAAACACACCTTGGAGCAGAAATCTAAAGAAAAGGTTTATGTTTTACAGTATACATATTTCATTTTCATGCAAACAATTTTACCACTCATAAACACATGCTGCAATTCAAGTAATTTATTTTAAGATGACATTGATGGTATAAGATTTTATCAGAGATGATAGATTATCCTCTCCATACACCTCTTCCCCCAGGGACTCCTGTGATTCACAGTGGGATCAGAGACATGAAGGTACTGAAGACCACCCAGTCTGGCTTTGAGGGTTTCCTACGAGACAGATTCACAACGCTGCAAGAGGCCAAGGACAGGTGCTTCTGCACAGCAGTGTACACCAAGTGGCGCTACAACACCCGCAACGTGCCATTCGATGAAGCCTGGTGAGCGGTTCTAAATGACTGTAACACGTACACAATGTTACATGGGGCAACTTTTTGAGCAATGTTGCTGGGCAACCACATAACCAGTTCTATTAATTCTGATTGGATGATCATGGCAATTTGCCTACTGATGATTAAAGTTTTCCAGAAAATAAACTGTTGCACCATATCAATGGGAATATGCCAGAACCACAATAATGAGGAACATTGCCAAGGCAGCAACTTTGCTCAAAAAGTTGCCCAATGTATCATCAGTTCAAGGGCTGTATTTTGCACACTGGCGCATGGCGTAAAACTCGTTTTCCACCTGTGCAAAGTGTAATTCGGTATTTTGCATGTTTATTTTTCAAACAATGCGCCCAGGGGTGTGGCAATTAACAACCTAGGGAGGGCCCTGGCGCATTGTCTAAAAATCGAACGATTACAATGGGAAACATAATTAGAATAAAGATATTACGAAATACTGTACATCTCATGATGAGTAGTAATTCACCATCATTTGCAAATTGGTAATGACGGTTAAAAGTGATTAGGGGAGAGGCGAGAGACACGTATGGAGCACAGCTGAAGACACACCGTCACGAGATATAAGCAACTCCTCTGCATAAATGTTGTTTTGTTCAGTCATTTGAGCAATATTTGGGTAAGTGTTGCTTTTTTCAGCCTATGTTTTCGATGGTAACCCATTGTCAGTCAATAGTGAAAGTAATTAAGTGTGCTTGCAAAGCAGCACACTTATTGTTCTTCTTAAGTTTTATTTTTCCCGTCTCCCTAATTTTTTGTCAGCTCTAGCTCCTAGGCCCTTTGACACCGTTCCAACTTTAAAACGTCCGGTCAGTACCGGTGTAAGTTGGTCGCGAAGATGACGTCAGGTGGGCGTGTAGTTCGTCCGCCATATTGGATTGAACAGAAAGCGAAACTAAATTTCAAAAGGTCACAAATTTTGTCCGAACGCCACGAAACTTGACGTACATTATCCTTGGACCAAGCCTCACAAAAGTTACCAGAAGGATTTTTGATTTTCAAAAGCGTTTGCCCGTCACAGCCAAACGAAATCGGTGGCGAAGCTCCAAAACAGGAAGTCGTCCATATCTCAGGAACACTGTCACATATCGATACCAAATTTTGTATTTGAACTCGGGACTCCAATGTGAGGGTGCATAAGCTAAAAAAAAAAAAGAAAACATTCCAAAAGTTTCCAGCATTTGGCAAACCACCCACCCGTATTTGGTAACTATCACCTTCCACATTTGCAGTTGAACTGGTACATCTATCACACTGCCTTCCAAGTATGCACAATGTCTCCAGGCAACTTTGCCCAATCATGAAATCCTTGTTCTGCCATGGGATAGTATGGACTTACAAACTGACATAATCAGGAGAATATTAGCTATTTACTGCTGACGTAGTACAGTTATTTTCACATTGACGGTATTCAAATTAAATTTTTCATTATTGTTAAATATCATGATGGGAGAGTATTATTAAAAATGTTACAAGTATGCAAATGCATATGTTTACGGGCATTTAGGTTTTACTGTGTTGTTTTGTTGTAAAGACATGCAAGGCATTCTGGGCCGTAATGAACAGTGGTCGGCAGCACACTCATTGAAGAGGGAACTATGATAAAAAGATTGTTTTCCTAAAAGCATGGAGTTGACGAAAGAATAAGCAAGCAATGTCACGTTAATGTTAAATAGCCTACATCTGAACGCTAGGTAGCAATGTTGTATTACATTTCACTAGTGTACTTGAAATATGGTGTGAGCTTCACATGTAAGGAAGGTGCAAATATTATGTAATTTATCATGGGAAATTATTGGAAATGTTATTTCTTGTTTATTCTAATTGCAAACCACACACATCCATTCGTAATCACACGTACAGTTTTAATACCTTCAAAAGACTCTCATTTCGTTTATTTGATGTTGCCTAGCAACACAGCGTTCAGAGCAAAGATTCTAGAACAGAGCTTCAGAGAGACACGTTTTGAGTTTGTGGCCAAGTACCTAAAATATCGGTTTCCATGTGTATGTGCTGGATGGTGTGCTTCCTTTATGAAACTAAGTGTTTTATAGAGTTACAGACATAATGAGTCATGTTGTAGTGGTCCACATAAATGTGCCCCTTCTGTTATTAGAATGCTAAGCGGAGATTTAACATCATTCATTTCTTGTGTGGCTAGAAGCTAGCTAGCTATGTCATAGGGAGGTTGAAGAGATGTTGCTGTAACGTTATGGGATTTATGTTGCTTAATGCCATGGTCATTTGATATGAGATGCTTGTACTCGTAACTTCGTCACTCGTAACTTTAGGACTCCTATTTTTTTTTTACTAAGAGTAATTCAGGAAGCATTTTAGCCCTAAAAGTAGCGCCTGAGTCTGTGACAGCCTAAGCGACTCCTAATAAGACCGATTCACAAACAATGTTTTGTGGTGGCATTTCACGTCGCGATGTTTTGAAATGCGTCTAACAATCACGAGGGAACAATTTTGCATTGTAGGCATAACTAAGGGATGCAGTAACACCACCAACAACAACCAAAACTAGCCTACTCAATGTTTACATGTACATTAAATGTAAAAAAGTAAAAGTAATGTCAAAGATTCTCCTCTTTGCAAACGTTGGCATAGACATATGGTGACAGATTAGTTTAATAATGTTGCTGCGTGAATCACGGTAAGAGCGAATGAAGTGGCCACTTCTTAATGGGAGTCACTGTATGGAAGTAGGCTAAGTAAAATAGAGATGTTTAAAATAAGATAAAGTTAGGATATGCCCGCTTGACAACGGCAGAGATAACTGGCCTTTGGCCATAGCAACCATCCATTTAGAACGACTGGCCTTCATAGCAACCAAGGATCTTAGCTGTGATTCATGTAGCTACAGTATGCATGCAATGTGATGCAAAGTATAGAAAGGTGATGAAATATACAGAGACAGGTCAAGACATATAGTGCAATGTAGACAGTAGTATACAGTTGATTTACAGAAGGTGGTTTAGGGTAATATGAATTAAATATAAATATGTGCAGTGTATTAGCAGTTATCTCATACAATAAGTAGAATAATGTATGTAGATGTAGTAGTAACATTATAATAGTAGAAATAATAATATAGATATATGCAGTGTATTAACAGAATATAATAAAACAGAATAAATATGGATATTCAATATGACAAATATATACCAGATATGTACATAACAAACAGCTATGTGCAGTGTGGAAACAGTGTCATTTTAGTGCAGAAACAACATTATAAGAGTAGTAAGAATAAGTCTATGTGCAGGATGAATAGTATAAAGATCAGTAGAATAACTATGTATAAATGTAATTACAGTAGGCCTATGTACATTTGTAAATAAATAGAAAACTATGGATGAGAGGGATAAATTAATTTTATTTAATCGTAAAAGTAAATTGCATTCAATTAAATTGCAATTAAAAATCTTTCCAGTAGGCTTTAATGTCACACAAAAAGTACAACCAAAGCTGAGCTTGATCAACTAGAACGTCTAAAGAACCAGAACTTGAGTGTAGTTTTTTGCTGGGTCCCAGGCCATGTTGGTCTGAGGGGAAATGAGAAAGCGGACAGTGCTGCTAAGCAAGCCCTCAATGAAGAAGTCACAGAATGTCAAATCCCTGCCCCAGACCTTAAACCTATAATGAACTCTTACATCTCAGATAAGTGGCAATCTGGGATTAATGTACCAACAAGCAAGGAATGTGAATTTTGGCACATTTTCATGATCCACTGGGTCGTTATGGGCCACACAAAATACGGTGTTGCTAAAATTACTCCTATTGTGGCTATTAGAGACATGCGTTCATGAGTATCCAGCTACATTCAATGAGTTAAGTAAAATACATTCACACACACAAAAAAACATCACTAATGTTGTGGACATTCCTTTATTCTGAGATAGATTATTTGTCAAATAAACCAGTAAAACAGAATTAGGGGATGGCATATATAACATTCACACTCATAGCTCATATTTTTTAAATAAATCAGTGAAAAAGTATCCTGACAAACAAGCAGCATTTTAATGCCTTAGTCATATTTCATAATTTCATTTTTCTCTAGGTTACCTGATAGCCCAGTTTGAGAGGTGCAAGGCCAGCGATGACATTATTTATTTTGCAGCCAATCACTGCTGTTGTTTTATTTTATTGATTTGATTTTAGTCATAGAAGCTAAATTCGAAGGCAGGCCACAGGTAAAATCCAACTAACCGCATTCACCCCCGCAAGGCAATAGTTGAATAGAGCTTTTGAGGTATTGCCACTGCTCCAACACTGAAAGGCACTGTTAGAATGCTTGGATCAAGCCAGGTTCAGCATAGCGTATGTCACTGTCTGCTCACGTTGGTGACCGGACCAGGGCAAGCACACTTTCGCAGTTCCCGCCGGAAATGCAGTCTAGTTGCATATAACTGTCTTGTCGTTGACTGACACCTTGGTAAAGTTAGTTTCTCTTTGCCAATGAGTTCAAATAATAGACGAGTGCAAATGCGTGAAAGCTATGCTAAGCTATAGTAAAGCATGGTTTAGTGGAATTCCATAGTCTTGCAAGCAGCCTCCTTCAAATGCGCCGTTGAATGCCAAAATACCGATGCACTTATTTGAAATATCGCGTTTTGCGCCGTTAAAGGGAATGACAGATGTCATTCTCATTGGTTTAAATGATGTTACGCCCCAAACACAGCCATTTGACTGATTAAAAAACCTAGGAACACCTTGTTGCGCCATGCACTCTATGTTTGATAACGAAACCCTCCCAATGTGGACTGGATATCCTACTAAATTTGAATACGCTTTTGACGAGTGACGATGCACTTTAGAATGTCATGATAGGGCCCCAAGTGTGCAGACACTGTGCAAGTATTAGTTCTTGACAACTATTATTTTAGAAAAATCACACTTTACTTGGATAACCCACCCACAGACTGTCTACAGATGCTGAGATTATCAACAAACTATTTGTTGACACTGCTAACTACCGTTTATGGTTAAGGGTTGAATTTGGTTACGGAAATGCTCAGTAATTGTTCAACAACAATTTTACATAAATAACTTGAATCTTAACATGATCTGTTTAAGCTGCAGTTGGCAAGATTTTTTTGATCATATTCACTGAAACCGACACTATGCTCCAACAGAACAACATATATCAGCCGGTTTTAGAAAAAAACCTGCACTTCTACCTCCACCTAGAGCCTGTTATTTGCTTTGCAAAAATCCACAGCTCTCTGTTCTTTGGTCCAATCAGAGCAGGGCTGTGTGAGATCTGACTGTCAATCACAGTCTGGTGCGCACTGACGAGCACAAACTCGATGAAAGGGTGCTCGGTGGTATTGGGGCACAAGAGTTGTAAACATTCAACATTTGGGCTAAATCCCCTCAATCTGTCAGACTTGCCAACTGCAGCTTTTAGTCAGACTATGTGGGCAGACTAGCCAAAGAAAGTGTAACCCAAAAATCTGAAGAAAGATCATGAGGACTTTTTGGGCAGGAAAACCGTATTTGTTGACACTTCTAATTTCAGTTTATGGTTAAGGTTAAGGGTTACATTTGGTTACGGAAATGCTCAGTAATTGTTCAACAGTTCAACAACAATTTTACATAAAGAACTTGAATCTTAACTATTTGTTGACACTGCTAACTACCGTTTATGGTTAAGGGGTTGAATTTGGTTACCGGAAATGCTCAGTAATTGTTCAACAACAATTTTACATAAATAACTTGAATCTTAACATGATCTGTTTAAGCTGCAGTTGGCAAGATTTTTTTGATCATATTCACTGAAACCGACACTATGCTCCAACAGAACAACATATATCAGCCGGTTTTAGAAAAAAACCTGCACTTCTACCTCCACCTAGAGCCTGTTATTTGCTTTGCAAAAATCCACAGCTCTCTGTTCTTTGGTCCAATCAGAGCAGGGCTGTGTGAGATCTGACTGTCAATCACAGTCTGGTGCGCACTGACGAGCACAAACTCGATGAAAGGGTGCTCGGTGGTATTGGGGCACAAGAGTTGTAAACATTCAACATTTGGGCTAAATCCCCTCAATCTGTCAGACTTGCCAACTGCAGCTTTTAGTCAGACTATGTGGGCAGACTAGCCAAAGAAAGTGTAACCCAAAAATCTGAAGAAAGATCATGAGGACTTTTGGGCAGGAGGCTTTCGTATTTGTTGACACTTCTAATTTCAGTTTATGGTTAAGGTTAAGGGTTACATTTGGTTACGGAAATGCTCAGTAATTGTTCAACAGTTCAACAACAATTTTACATAAAGAACTTGAATCTTAACATGATCTGTTGTCAGACTATCCAAATAAAGTGTAACCCAAAAATCTGAAGAAAAATCATGAGGACTTGTTTTTTGGGCAGGAAAACCAAGTAACCCAAAAATCTGAAGAAAAATCATGAGGACTTGTTTTTTGGGCAGGAAAACCGTCAGAGACACAATCATTGAGAAGTTCGCTGGTCCTTATGACCGTGGGGAGTACTCTCCGTCCGTTCAGAAGACCCTGTATGACACTCAGGTGCTTGTGCTGGACCGTGTGCCCGAGGTAAGCCAAAAACAGGCAAAAGCAGAGCTACTTTATCTATAAACACAGAGCTAAGACTTATCTAAAACAATTGTAAATAATGTCAATTGAATATTTGCCTGATAATTAGGACAAAGCACTTTAAGGAAAAATAAGCAATACTTCAGAACAATAATGTATGAACACTTCTTTTAGAGTGTTTTTGGCGTTGACATGGCAATAAAGTAATCTATCTCACATAGTGCATGTTCATGAGGTCAAATGTGGGAAAATGCTGACCATTTCTGTCTTCCCAGATTGAGGAAATTGAGGTTGTGATGCCCAATCAGCATTACTTCACCATTGACATGACAAAAATGGGCCTGTCAAACAAGGACGAGGTATGAGATATAGTAACATATGGAACATTTATCAAAACAATAGCTCTTATTGTGGTGTATCCTAAACTACTGCACAGATATCATACAAAGTATGTTCCAAGATAGCCACAGATGACAATCATACTCTTCATTAATCAGTAATGCCAGTATTATAGTTATTTTGATTCCTTTGTTCCTTCAATATACAAAGAGCCGGTCTCTAACTGACTGTAACGCTCACTTCAGCTCTCGAGATTACACAAAGGGGCCTGTTGAAACCAGGCTGGCCTACACATGCAAGCCATGAATGTTCTTGATGTTATCAGACTGAGGGTTTTAGTCATGTTAAAGACTCATTGACTCAGGTGCACTACAATAAGATATTTATTACATTATTTGTTGTGATTGATGCTTGATTTCTATTAAATTAGAGCTTGTGTACACGTATCTAGATTAATTTCACAAGTCTAGTTGTTGGAATTATGACACCTGAAGAAGTTAAGTCCATGTGAGAGGTTTTAAAGGGATGACAGTGTAAGACCAAGTTTAATCGAGAATGCCAGGTTCTCTGTGTCTGAAGTGTGTCTACATCTATCAGCTAACACACACAGGAACTCAACCGCAACTGTGTATGTCCAAGCTACAGTCAATCTTTGCATGCCACATGAGTTTTAGCTCATATTGAGGTGCTGAGTGTGTGTATAAACTGTACAAATGTACTATATACCCATCAAAGTATTTAAATAGGAAAGCCCATCCTGAATCAATTGGACGATAATGACCATCCAAGAAATCAATAGCAGCCTTAGGTGCAACTGCACGTAGTTATGCAGTCTTCCCCTAAAGTACAAATATTCAGAGAAATGTTACTGCACGTGTTTTTCCTTGATGTGAACTTTGAGTCCCATGTGCTCTCCTCAGGTCCTGCTTCCCCTGGACAACCCTTCTGGGAACATCACCGGGACCGTGAGGAGAAAGACCCGTGCCAAACTCTAATAGAAAACACTGAAAGTTGGACGATTTAAAGCTACATCAATCAATTTCTGCCACTTATGTTTATCAATTCAAAAACACTTTGGATCGGACATCAAACATGCTAAAACTGCACTTGCTTCTAGTATCTATGTAAGAACAGTGAAAAACACCGAAGATGGGCAAAGCCCGAAAGGATTGTATGTCTCTGTCCTTCTAAGGCTTTATACAATGTTTTGGCTTATTTTTAATACAACACTATTTGAGATACAGTTGCTGAGTGTTTTTTTTTTTTTTTTTTTCATTTATCTTGTTCTTGTTATGAGTTAAGGAAGCTCAATCATGACAGAACTATTAAATCATATCAAATAAATCTCTTTTATAGTTCTTGTGCATTTGTCAACATCCGCAAAATCAATACAATTGTAGTCATGTCAAAACAAATGATTACTTGAGGGAAAACCAGCACAGTTTCCAATACAGCAGCCAACTGAAAAGATCCACACATTCAACAACTCATAAACAACCACGCCAAGGACACCAAGGATATATATTACCTGATGAAAATAAAAATATTAACATGATCTGTCACATATTTCATGAATATCTGGGTTATCCATTTTTTGATATACATTTAAAATGATTTGACTTGCCATCTATTACAAAATAAAAAATAAATTATAACTTTAAGCAGATTCAAAGATCTCAAAACAATAGTCACCATGTAAAGTACTCTTCTGAGATAAATTAGCACCACTGATTTGATCAGGTTTCATACATTATTAATCTATATTTGGCCTCATGAGACCACAGAATCAGGGGCTATGGCTTTTACTATACTATGATACAAAACTGCACAAATCTTTATAAAAAGTTAAATAAACTGCAAATCCCAACATCCCTGGTATTTACAAATGAAATTAAAAGATTCACCTTTCAGACTATTCAGTTTGGGAAAACTGCACACAATAAATCAGGAGTACACTACAACGTGCAATGTAGTGTTTGACTTCTGGGTTCCATGAGGGGGAAAAAAAACATCTACACGTAGCTCAGATACACACAATCTCTCTCTCTCTCTCTCTCTCTCACACACACACACACTATCATAAGTTAAAAATAAACAAGTCAATATTTTCATTATTTCTAATGACCCAACAACAACAAGAAGGTATAAGCAGTACAACAAATACTGCAAATATGCCCCTTTCAAAACATCCAGTAGTACAATGAAGTTTCACCCTTTCCTCTCGCAATGTCTGTGTCCCCACACCCCACATATGATGATTAAGAAATGGAAGAATCCTCGCTCATCAAAAGTAGAACCCTGTAGCATCCACACAGTCATGATTGTCTTCTCCTCAGAGAGTACTTGTTAGTAGTGCTACGACACATTGGTCTTAAGATGCTGAGTCTGAAGGGGCTTAACATGGTACTCGTAGATCTTCAGCGCTGGTCCCAGCTTTATCGACAGACCCGTCAGGACGTCGTTGCGAGTCATCAGTAAAAGAGACTTGCCATCAATCTCCTGAAAAGTTCAGATGATATATATGACACACAGATGATATATACTGTAAAACTCCAAATAATAGCCCGGGCTTTTACTTTCCCAAATCGCCCTGCAGCAGCTAGTAGGCTATTAGAGACAGGCGCCTATATGAGACAGGCCCAAATTAATTATTTCAAAGACACTGAAAGTCTACCCATATGACTAGGCTATCCGATGACAATTACGGATCATCATTTATTTAGTGTTGAGATGTAGTTCATTGAGGGCCAGATGTACAGTACGTACATTTGCGAACATAGCGTTATCAGCGTCATGGACAAACTGCAGATTGCGAACGCTGTCAGACCCAAGTTTCCTTAGTATTTATCAAACTAGTGTAAACTGCGCCTTTCTCTGCCTTTCCCCGCCCATAAACGCAATTTACGAACGTCCACAACTGAATGGCAGAGCCTATACTAGCACAGTTGAATGAACTTAACTGATGACAGGGTTCTTGCAGGTTTCAATAAGTCAAATTTAATACCTTTTTAAGACATTTTAAGACCATAAAGATTGAAATTTAAGACCTACACGACGCATTACCAAAAAATATTAAAATCAAAGAAATTCTGAAAAAATCATTGAAAAGTCGTTGAAAAAGCATTAATTTAATCTACAGATAAAGCAATCAAACTAGTAACCTTCCACACCCAACGTCTACAACCCAACTGATTTTTACATTGCTCACTTGTAGTATACTCAAGGAAAAATATCCGTGTCACGTACCAAATGCCCTAAACCTTAAGCCCAAAATGAAAATAATCTAAAACAAACTAGCCCTCAAATAGAATAGATTTCAGCAAGGAAGTCAAAAATGAGACGATTTGAAACTGGGTGTGAAAGTGTGTTTTGGGTGGACACTCTGCACTTGTGTGCGTGTGTGATGTTTGCATGAGAATGTGTGTGGGTGAGGTATGTGTATGAGCCTTGTCAAGGATGTCATTAGGCTTATAGTATTTTGGGGGAGCTGAAACCACCCAAAGATGATCAAAAGCCCTCCTAAAAATATATAGTATAGGGATGCACGATATATCGGCGGCCGATATATTATTAGCCGATAAGTGAAAAAATGAAAATATTATTATCGGTCCGATAACAGAATTCTGGCCTAATTTAGGCCTACGTAAGGTCTGGCTACACTGAGCTACTTGAGCTTGGTTGGCTATACTTCTTCCTCAATTATTTTTTCAAATTTTCTCAAACATTATGTCAGCGGTGTGAATGTATTTCACCACTCTAACAAAATCTGTGGATATGCGTTCATTTGGGAATCTGTGCATCTCAAAATCCTCTCGTAAATGATCCGCCATTTAACCATAACAGAGCGGAGCTCAGCCCTATCTAGAGCCGTCTTGTGTTAGTGTTTTTGCACTTTACCGCACTGGTCGGGGATACAAATAAACAAACTCGTTAGTGGGACGAGTACATAAGTAGGCCTAGTTCTAAGTTGTGTTTTAGTATTATATTTGCATTACTTTAGCTTGGGTTTTGTATTATTACCTAGAAATATGCTAACCATTCGTGCTTCAGTTCCAGACAGGTCATCATAATAAGTTATTAAAACCTTCGGGGCTAACTCCTTTCATTTCTGCTGCAGCAGGTTGTGCGCAACAGAGTAGACGGACATAAGATACAGTCTGAGGAGTTGCAGCTTTATTCAGTTACCCGCAGTTGAAACTAAACCTAAGTTTCCCTCACAAACTCTGATTTGGTCGCTATACTGTAGCTTATTCCAAGCTGAGCCGTTTATGAGCGTTTAGTCCTAAATGAAAATGATTCAAACTCTCTAGCCACTCACTCGCAATTCACTGACATCAGGTTCACTTAAAGGAGCCACACATACTGTAGGGCTAGGCTACTGTTATGTTGTTGACTGCCGTACAATTGAGGACTATTATGAGTTCTGTCCATCATTTGGTGGTAGGTAAAATTACTGCAATAAAATTATGCTTATTAAATGCTTTCCCCAAATCACTTTTCACCATTTTTTTTCAAGAGTAATATTATCGGTTATCGTATCGGTATCGGCCACAACAAACCAATAAATATCGGTTATCGTTATCGGCCCTAAAATTCCATATCGGTGCATCTCTAATATAGTATTAATATGCGTCCAAATTCACTTCCATTATTCTCTGTTGAATTGCTCACGGAGTACTTATCTCGCACAAGTCAGACAGACGTCACTTGAATGAGCGAAACCGGAGCTTTCGAATGATGTTAGCGGCTAGTGCTGATAAACAGTTTGCATTTTGCGGCTAGCTTATGTTTCTCTGCATGCTCTGGCTTGTGACTCCAGTGCCTTCACACCCAGAGTCCCTAATTGAATAGTTTTTTTGCAAAGTTTGCTGCGAGCCTCGTACCTGGAGCTGGGTACCACTTAATCAACAGCAGACATCGCTGTGATCTAGCCAGTGCTGCCACAGTTACCTTGAAAAAACTAATCTGATTACTCCATTAAAAAGTAACTTAGTTACTTTTAAAATCAATCAGTAAAGTAACTGAGTTAGATTACAAGTTACTTTATTAGTTACTTTCAGCAGCTGCCGACAACACCCCCCGCCGCCTCAACATAAAAATGACAACCGGTTTTGCCAATACTCACTTTATTGGAAATGCATTTTAACAGTAATGTCAACAATGTATAGCAGACATCCCAGAAAAACCTGAAAAAAGTAATTTTAGGGAGGTAGCCCTTTAGCCTACTTAGATCCTGAAATTCAGATGTTTGTTCAATAATGTCTAGTCAGTACACCAAATAAGGAAGGCCTATAGATAGAAATTGTGATGATAGAATATGTAGATTTTGGTAGTTTGGGTACTTTTCATTTTCAAAAAGAGAACAAACGGGAGAGCGAGGTGTTTGCAAAGAAAATGCTTTTCATGTAGCCTTGGCAACTAGCCATCTAGTATATGCCTGAATAATAGCAAATTAAATGACACTTGTTAAACTATCACTGCGTAGGCTACGTACCAACACCAATATCCCCCAGAAAGAACTACAACACACTGAACCAATGTTCTGAGCATTCTGCTGGTTTTGTTACAATGGTAGCAAAGACGCTAGAGCTCTGCTTTGCAAGCTACGACTCAATACTTTTTTGCTACTTTGTAATAACTTTCTGCGGCCAGCGTTTCTGGAAATGAACGATGGTAAAATATTTTTTAGACCTGACTAAATGAAGGCCTTAAATGTAAAGTTATGAATTTTAGGCTTTTTAAGACTTTTTAAGACCCCACGGGAACCCTGTGATGACAACATTTAAAAATAATCAAACGTTTAGCGATCATGAAATTATACCATACATGATAACATGTCAACAAGCAGGGAGATAATGAAGATCAGTAGTTTTACTCAAAGTACTTGTGCACGTAGGCTATGGAAAATTGGTCAAATCTAGCAAGTAGGAAAGTTTAAGTGAATGACGTGAAAGTAAGACATTCAAAAGGCCAACGAAAGTTAAGGTTGCTTCTGATAGTACAAATACTTACAAAACTGGCTCTAAATAGCGATTCTGTTGTCTTTGAAAGGTTCTCTTATTGACACATTGTACTGCAATTTAGATTAACACCTGCTTTTACAAGGCGGAAGTATTTAGGCGCAGAATAGACATGCGCTTTCAGGAGCAGTCTTTGTACATACCGCGGAATACATAATTAGGCGCTCTTTACGCTTCCCCTCCCATCTTTTTACGCTAAACTCCCACTTTCCCCTGGATCCTCCCATGAATGCATATGCATGACACAAAAAACGCAATTAGCCATGTTCAGCTCCCGCGCCAGGCAGTTTGCGATTTTACATCATTGCGGCCTGTTTGTACATACCTCGCAATGATTTTTCACGCACGTTGCGAAACAAATACGCCTGAAGTGGGCGCAAACGCGTTAGTACATATGGCCCTGAGTGAGATAAGATCCAAATAGCGGGGATAGCCAGAACAGATGAAACACGTTTTAATCAAACATATTTTACAAAGAGATCGTATCACACTGAAAGCTCATATTTTGTCACTAACAATCTAGCCTATACCTGTCCTCTGTCAAACGCAGTTGCATTATCAGCCCTGACCAAAACCGTTCAGGAATTATTTATGCAAAAGTGGAACATGCATAATGTTTCATTCTCCCTCCTTTTCGGCACGAAGGAAACAGCATGAGAGAGAGCATGAACCATATTGTTTCCCCGTATTTTATTTGGCAAATTTGACAATAGTAAGCTTACATTTCAAATCATAGCCTACTTCTTTCTCTTTATTGCCATGGCGGTATGCATTTAGAATAAAGAATAACGTTCACGAACCCTTTTGTTTTGTTGCCAGCATAAAAACAAGCTTACCATCTGCCTATCCGCAAATTAGAAACAAAAGGGATGAATTGAACGATGACGAAGTCGGACATATAGGCAATTCATATTGAAAAAAGTTATACAATTTGGAACTCTAGCTTTTCCCCACCACAGTCTTTAATGCCATCTAATCATAACGTTAGTGTGCGCAGTCTGCATCATACTGGCTTAAGGCCACCCCAAAGACCAACAATTTGCAACGAGATGAGCTGCAGCATTCTATAAACCAGCACCTTGATGCAACATTCTAAAACCTTGCAACTGTGACTAGACATAATGAATGCTTTGTGACGGCTTGCAACATCTAATTCACACCACTGCAACTCCTTTCTGCAATGGTTTTGTCTTATTGTGAATCTTTGGTTTGAATTGGGCTTTAAACAGACGATCTGACGGGTTTTAGAATATTAAATACAACCCGAAACTAAAAAACAGACCCGGCCTCTATTTGATACCGGCCTTTAACCCAAACCTGTAGCCACACCAGGCGATTAAAAGAGACAGCCGTCTATTTGGGACTCAAGGATACAAGGATACAAGGAAGTTTATTGTCACATGCATATAGTTACTGGAAGTAAGAAATGCAGTGAAATTATGTCTGGTGTCAGCCTATTTGTGCATAAAAAGGGGGGGGGGGGTAAAAAGTGCAGTAGAAGAGGGGTTTAGTAGATTAAGTGGCAAGGGCTGCATAAAAAGGTGGGGAGGATTGGGATTGGGTGGGGGCACCAACAAGGAGCACCCAAGAGCAACAGGGGCAAGGAAAACTCCCTTACCAAGGAAGAAACCTTGGGCAGATCCACGGCTCAAGGGGCTAACCCAACTGCCAGGGGTCTTGGTGTGTGTGTTGGGGGGATGACAGGGAGATGGGATAGTGTGCTGTGTATGTGGGGAGAGGGCAGTGTGCAATATGTGTGTTGGAAGCTTCCTCATGAGACAATGTGCTGTGTATTGGGGGGCAGTGTGCTGTAAGTATGTTGGGGATGTGTGTTGGAGAAGCTTCCTGATGAAATAATGTGCTGTGTATGTAGGGGCAGGGACTTACTATTGCAAGCAGAGTACTGTATGTAATGTATGTGAGTGATGACAGTGAAGATGTGTGTGTGTGTGGGAGGGAGGGAGTGGAGCAGTGACTGTGTGTGTGTGTGTGTGTAGTGTGTGTGTAGGTGGGTAGGTGGGGGCAGTGTGCTGTAAAGTATGTAGAGGATGTGTGTTGGAGAAGATCCTGAAGACAATGTGCTGTGTATGTGGGGGCAGTGTGCAGCAAGTATGTAGAGGAGGCTTACTGTAGCAAGCAGTGTGCTGTATGTATGTGAAGTGATGACAGTGATGATGTAAGTGTGTGTGTTGTTGGGGTCAGGGACTTACTATTGCAAGCAGAGTACTGTATGTAATGTATGTGAGTGATGACAGTGAAGATGTGTGTGTGTGTGGGGTGGAGTGGAGCAGTGACTGTGTGTGTATGTGTGTAGTGTGTGTGTGTGGGTAGGTGGGGGCAGTGTGCTGTAAGTATGTAGAGGATGTGTGTTGGAGAAGATCCTGAAGACAATGTGCTGTGTATGTGGGGGGGGGGGCAGTGTGCAGCAAGTATGTAGAGGAGTGCTGTATGTATGTGAGAAGTGATGACAGTGATGATGTAAGTGTGTGTGTTGGGGATGGGGTGGGGTGGGGTGGGGGTGGGGGGCAGAAAGGCTAGGCAATCAAGGACATGGGTAGTTGGAGGAGAAATCAAAAATAATAAATAAAAGTGTGCAAAAGTTGGAGAAAGTCAGATATGTGTGTGTGTGTGTGTGTGTGTGTGTTTTGACGTGTGATGAAATAAGAAAATAAATAAAAGGTCTGTAGCATAGGGAGAGGGATGTAAAAGTGCTAAAAGTCTTGTAGGTGTGTGTGTGGGTGTGTGTGTGTGGGGGTCATGAGTGCTGAGGAGTGAATGAGTGCAAAGTCAGTATAGTGTGAGTTCAGAGTTGGGAAATGTTTGAGAGTGCTGAGGAGTGAATGTGTGCAAAGTCAGTATAGTGTGAGTTCAGAGTTCGGATGGCCTGGGGATAAAAACTTCTCCTGAGTCTCTCAGTTCTGGCTTTGTGACTACATAGGCGTCTTCTTGATTTCAGCGGTAGGAATAATCCATTGTTAGGATGAGAAGAGTCCTTCAGAATCTTTTGGGCTCTTAGGAGTACTCTTCTGGAAATGATATCTTGTAGAGCAGGGAGTTGAGTTCTTATAGATACGTTCAGCTGAGGCGCACTACTCTCTGCAGAGTACTACAATCTCTAACTGTGGAGTTCCCATACCAGGTGATGATGCTACCAGTTAGAACACTCTCAACCGCTGAAGTGTAGAAGGCCTTCATGATGGATGTAGAAACTTTGAATTTCCTTAGCTGACGAAGGAAGTAGAGTCGTTGTCTGGACTTCTTCAGAACATATTGAGTGTTAACAGTCCATGTTAAGTCTTCAGTAATGTGGACACCAAGGTATTTAAAACTTGTGACTCTCTCTACAGGTTGCCCGCTGATCATTAGTGGGGTGTAACTGTAGTTCTGCTGCTGCCTTCTGTAATCCACTACCATTTCCTTGGTTTTATTGATATTCAGTGTCAAGCTGTTAGATTGACACCACTGTGCCACCTCATCAACCTCATCCAAGTAGAACTGTTCATTGTTGTTACTAATCAGGCCCAAGATCACTGTGTCATCTGCAAACTTGATGATGGAGGTATGACTACTGTTGGCTTTGCAGTCATGTGTGTAGATGTTGTACAGCAGTGGACTCAAAACACAGCCTTGGGGAGCACCAGTGCTGATGGTTAATGAGTCAGATGTCAGACCCCCCACTCTAACCACTTGTGAACGGTTGGTGAGGAAGTCAAATATCCAGTGACACAGGGTGGTGTTCAGTCCTAAGGCCTTCATCTTTGTGACCAAGGTGAGAGGTACTATCGTGTTGAATGCTGAACTAAAGTCAATGAACAGCATCCTCACATAATTCCCATTCCCCTCCTCCAGGTGAGTTAAGGTGGTGTGCATGAGGTTTGAGATGGCATCCTCTGTAGACCTGTTGGCTCTGTAAGCAAATTGGAGGGGGTCGAAGGAGGCAGGGAGGGATGAGCAGATAATGTTTTTCACAAGCTTCTCAAAACACTTCATCACGCTCGGCTATTATTTTAAGTTTTACGGTATACATGGGTCAGTGACAGATAAGGCCATCCTTAAAAATATTTTTGTTTGCAGTAACAGCCAAAAAAAATTAAAAATGGGTCGGTAGGTAGGTCAATATTTTTTTTTTCAAGATTCAAAGTAAAAAAAAAGTACAATTTTGGTCATGGTGATTACGAGGGAATGCATTTACACAAATGTGCATATCATTGATGTAACTGACTGGGTCTTCAACCCGTACCTTCAGGCGCACCATTGCAAACCTCATTCTGATGCAGGTTATATAGACCAGCCTTTCTCAAACTTTGACCTGAGGCCCGGTCATGGCAGACTTTGGGGGTCATAGGGCTCATCTACATGTACCCAGAAAGAAGGCTACAAGCTCTTGGCCACGTTATATTGAAATTTGACTATAGGCCTACAATACTCAATGCTATACAGTGTATCATACAGTCTCTGCTCTGTTTCTAAGGAAGTTCCAAAAACAACGTCGTTCTATTAAGTTTAAGTTAATTACATAAATAGCCTTCCAACAGGTTGAAGCGGAGCTTTGATACCATCGTTATCGATTAGTTTCAGTTTCTCTCACGCAGACGCCAAGCATTGAATGAATGCTCATACCACTTAATTGTAGGGCTCCATGTTTAATGACATCGATAGCAGAAACGTTTGTTTTATTTTTTCGTCGATCAGCGGTTTCTTGATCAACTGCGCAGCAAATTATCAAATGAAGCACCGGGCCAAATTTCCTCCGACTCAGCGGACAAGCAGTCTCCATGTTGCGGACCCATATTTTGAGAAATGCTAAATAGACCACAACCAATTTCTATACTCCGACACGGTCACCGTTAGACTAGGGGGGGAGAAGGGATGAGAAAAGATCTGGCCACAGTTCTTCCAGAACTTCATGCCAAAAAAGCCGTCATCAGTTTGTGTGAATGAAACGAAGCGAGGGCCATAGTGTGACATCGTGAAAACCAATGGTGTAGAGATGGCGCCACAGGGTTTTATTTAAGTGAGCGACGTTTGCATGTAGGCAATTTATATTCACAATACTTGGGCCTACTAAAAGAAATATTATTTTATTGCATTTGTATTGGTTGTTTAGAGTAAAAAAAATCGGTCGGTATTAACGCTAAAGTTTACAACCCGGCAAGTCGGTCGGACTAAAAGGGGAAAAAAATAAATATTTGGGTCGGTTCTAAATTGACAGGGTCGGTCGGGTTACGGCAAACGAAAATATTTTTAAGGATGGCCTAAGGGTTGGTAAGATGAGAAAATGTAAAATATGTTTAAACCTTTAAAACAAAACATATACATGTATACTTTGTATTTCTGTTGTATTCATATTATTTAATAAGACATGCTATTTTTTAATAAAAGATAGAACTAACAGCCTGTTAAATTGTCATATGGTGTAACCACAAAAATGACATCTAATATTTCACACCTCCTAGAGTTCATGCAATTGCTCTCATGAAATTATTAGTTTATTTTGTAAAATCCTATGAGAATATGTTTTATTATATTTATTTCTAAATTTAAAATATTTGGGTTTTTCACTGTACTGAGCAAGACCATATGCTGTAAACATCTTGTTTTCTGTCTATTCTTTGACCATGAGTAAAAATGGTTTAAACAACCATTATTACAGTAGAGTATTAAATCATTATCCATATTCATTTTTTTGTACATTATTAGTATTTTAGACAAAATACTGGTTACATTAATTGACATAAATCGGTTACACCAATTGACCATAAAACGTTTATAGCAATAGGACAAGAAATTGACACAGAAAATAGGCATCAAGGCTGTAAGGAGTCCTAATGTTTCTATACTGATCAAACTCCTGATCATGTGTTGATTAATTACCCTACCACATGATGGTATGACCTCATGGTGGGCCCATTGTCACATATTGCTGCTACAACAACTTTTGATTATATCTCTAACCTTTGCCTTTTTCACAGGAGAAACTAACTAGAAAGCAGGAAATGTAATTAATGTGTACATTGTCATGTCTTGATTAATGCACTCTCACTACAACAATGGTCTCAAGTCTCATCAAAGTACTTCTCATGTGACCCAAAGTCAGCTGACCTCCAATCATGTGATCCATTTCAATGTAACCAACCACAAACTGGGTAAACTATTTAAGTGAGGTTCACAGAGCATTCTAGGAACCATTCTGTAGTCAGAATCTCCCGCACCACTCTGGTGTGTAGCCATCATCCTCTGAGCTGGTATGTATATTCTCTGATTGCTTCATATGGTTTCCTAAATGTTCCTTTAACCTGTTTTTGTAACTTTCACATTATTAATTTAGATGTACCTTCTATAATGTATTGGATGAATAGCTTGTATCTGACAAATAAATTGTGATGTTCTGACCCGCATAGCCTTTCTATTGTACTTGTAGTCCAGAGTAGCAGTTTAGGTAACGTTACTAGCATAATGGACGGTTGGGATTAGTTATCGCCGCCGTAGAAACTAAATCACCTGGGAGCTGGCATGTTATTATGAAATGACCAAGCATTACACAGCGGTGGGCAGTTTGTCAGCGATGGTCCTAGATTGGCTGCGAAAACCTAGCACAGCCTGACCCCCTGTAGCATAGGAATTTGCTTGACTACCTAACACGCTGATGAGTATAGCAGTCCGGATCAGCACGTAACCTCTGACCACTTCCAGACCAATACGTGTTATGTTTAGGAACCGCCCGAATTAATCGGCAGATGGAGGAGACCTATAGTATATATTCCTAAGCTTGAGTGTGTGTCACAAGAAAACGAGTTAGGCATTCTCATTAACAATATGTATTGTGGGCGTATCAACCCACTACGGATGTTACAATGAACCGAAACTTTTCTAATATTGAGCGGAGTCAGATTTATTAGGTTTAACAGGGGTTTATAATCAATTGATATATTTCCAACAGCGCACGGACAGCTTCACGATTTTCTTCGACCACTCCCAGTTCCCTCATTGGTCCTGACGAGTGACGTCTTACAAAGCTAAACTGAATTGGATATTTTGGATATATTGTATTCATGTCATTCATCATATTCCATATCAAATATCATTTCATAACATCAATGAAGAAACTTGTGTTCTATTTGATTTCAATTCAGTTCATACAATTTCAGTCTATACCCATTATTTTCAAAGAGAGTGAGATAAAGGGCCCTATTTTGTGATGCAAAACCTGGCACAAAGCGTATTATTATTCTGGACTTAAAGTTTTTCCTATCTTACACTTCACTTTTATTAAATAATATGCCCAGGGGGGTGTGGCAATTACCGACATAAGGTGTGGTCTGGCACATGATCTAAAAATCACTATCTTATACCGTCTAAAAGCATTATGGCACTGACCAAGAAAAGCCTGGTCTATAGCTTAAAGAAGATATGAAACCGTCACTGTCACGAGATGTAAGCAGCAATTCCTCTGCAGAATAAATGTCCTTAGGTTATTTATTCAGTCATTCGAACATTATAGGGGGAAGTTTTGCTTTTTTCAGGCTATGTTTTTGCTGGTAACCCATTGTCAGTCAATATTGAAAGTAATTAACTGTGTATAACTGTTTTGTCGTTGACTATGACACCACAGTGAAGTTAGTTTCACTTTGCCTATATGTTCAATTAATAGACAAGTGCAGATGTGTGTAGCCTATACTCTACTCGGTTTTAGTAAAGAATGGCTTAGTGGAATACCTGTTCCATACGGTCTTGCGTACAAGCAGAATCCTTCAAATACACCGTTGACTATCAAAATACTGATGCGCTGTTTGAAGTTGCCCTGCTTGCTGTTAAAGGGAATGACAGATGTCCTCCTCATTGGTTTAAAGGATGGTAAGCCCAAAACACACCCATGACTGATTAAGAAACATAAGATCCACCTTTATGCGCCAGGCACCTGACGTTTGATTACAAAACCACCCCGAATGTGGACTGGACAAACCCATAAATGTATTTACGCTATTTGCTAGTGACCATGCATTTTATATTGCTAAATTAGGGCCCAAAGTGTGTGTGAGAGAGAATAAGAGTGAGTGAAAGAGTGGGTAGGATCTGCGTTCACATGCACTCTGTGGCGAGACAAGTTTTTCTTGCTTATAAGTGGCATTATAATTTGAACATACTGTTTACATACATCATAATAAAATCTAAAAAAATAATTATGGAAGTTTAAATTTAAAATGAAATTTCAAAAATCGCTTAAATTGCAATCTAATTAAACCCTTTTAAAGCTATTGTTCATGCTAAACAGTTAGTCACTATTTAAATTATAAAAATAATATAATTGGCTCCTAAAATTACATACTCTTGGCCCTGAATCTGATCAAACTGGTCTCAAACAGAAAAGAGTCACAACCGGTTACACCATTTGACATTTCTATTTAAAAGCAACATTTGCAGGCATTATTATGGACAACTATGTACACACTTCACCTTTATGTGAATATTCAAACACAGTTTTTTCATTAAATTTAATATTTTATGATTATTATGATTTATCAACATTTTTAAAAGGTCATACCATTTGACATGTAACCTAAGCTTGCCTGGCCATGGCCTAAAAACACTATTATGTTACTTTAAGAGAGTTGCTAACCTTGACTCATAGCAGTTGGGATCTTGAAGGGTCCTTCTCTATTACATAATTTCCTGTCACATGATTCTCTGACATAATACATACAAAATTGCTCCTTAAATGGTGCTCCTTAAAGTGGTTACACCGCTTGACATTTTAAGTGGTTGATGTGACTGACACGATTCCCCATATTAATTCAAACAATCAGAACAATGGGGTTTCATTACTTGTATTAAATATAGAAAAGTTCATTACTTGTATTAAATATAGAAAAGTTCAAGATCATGCCAGATTATTTTAGAAGGGATTTTGGAGAGAATTTCACATTTTTTTCAGCAAGTGTAATTATTTGGTTCATGTTTTTGTGGTTACACCGTGTTGACAATTTTACCCAAATTCAATTAATACTCTTTCAAAATTAAATAAATCCAAAACTTTAAGATTAGGGTTTGATGAAAATGATATTTGGAAATAATTTGTCAAATTATTTTCAAATTTTAAATGTATGTAACCCATATGTACACAAAAAAATGAGCGTAACGTCATTGACCCACATATACAGGGTTGGGTAGTAACTGATTAGAACGTAATCAGATTACAAAAACCAGGAAGCTATAATCAGACCAGATTACATAAAAGAAATGTGTAATCAGATTATAGTTACATTGTCGAAGATTAAGCTTACTTGATTAGATTTTGATTATGTTTTTCAATACATAACATAGCTTCACATCATGCAGTCAATATACAGTGTACCGTATTTTCCGGACTATAAATCGCTCTGGAGTATAAGTCGCATCAGTAAAAAAATGTCTAATGAAGAGGAAAAAAACATATACAGCGGGTAAAATAAGTATTGAACACGTCAACAATTCTTTCAGTAAGTATACTTCCAATGAGGCTATTTACATGAAAATTTCATAACCCATATAAAAAAATCCAAACATTAAAGTCCATAGGTAGAGTTATGTGTAATAAAGTGGAATGACACAGGAAAAAAGTATTGAACACGCCTGCTGAAATATCTTAAATACTTTGTGGAAAAGCCTTTATTCGTAATGACAGCTTCAAGGCATTTCCTGTATGACGAAACTAATCCATCACAGTATTCTGGTGTGATTTTGGCCCATTCTTTTAAACAGATAGTCCTTTAATATTGAAGATTCCAGGAGTCCCTCTTGTGAATCCTGATCTTTAGTTAACTTCCAAAACTGTTCAATTGGATTGAATTCAGGGCCTTGATTTCCTTTCTCTGAAATCAATTGAGAGTTTCCTTTGCTGAATGCTTTGGATCATTGTCCTGCTGGAAGGTCTAGCCATGTCTCATCCTCATCATCCTGGTGGATGTAAAGATTCTCCCAGAACAAAATGACTCCATTCATCATTCCTTTAACTGTATGAAGCCTGCCAGTACCATGATGCCACCACTTCTAAACCTCACTGTTGGTAGGATATTTTTAGGGTGATGCACAGTGCCATTTCTCCTCCAAATACAGTGTGTAGTATGACATCCAAAAAGTTAAATTTTGCTCTCGCCTGACCAGAATACATTCTCTCAATATTTCATAGGATTGTCCAACTGTTGTGTAGCAAACTTTAAACGAGCTTTGACATGTTTTTCTTCAGCAATAGTCATGCGGGATGAGCGTGCATAGAGGCCATGGCGGTGGAGTGCATTATCTATGATTTTCTCTGTAACAATTGTACCTGCTGCCTCCAAGTCTTTCTGGAGCTTTCTCCGAGTGGTCCTTGGCTCTTGGGCTACTCTTCTGACTATCCTTCTGACTTCCTGGTCAGAAATGCATGGCCAGTTCCTGTGCATGGCCAGTTGATGGATGCTGCTTCGGCATCGGGCTAGACATTCAAATGGTAAATGGTGTAAAACAGTGATTTATTTGCATGGCTAGCCCGATGCCGAAGCACCACCATTGAAAAAGCTGTTGGTAGCATCGGCTAACTAGCGCCAGATTTTGGAGTGCAGGGGACAAGCCGAGATGGGCTATGAGACATACGTTCACACTCGGTATCATGTTTCAACACACTTTAGGTCAATTTCACACCGGAATTCTCCTTTAACCAGTATGGACATTTAATCTGGAAAGACAAGTTTTTCAACTACCACACAGAATAGGGTGACCAGACGTCCTGGTTTAACCGGGACAGTCGCGATTTTGAGTTGCGTGTCCCGACAAAAGCCTCTAAAATGTCCCGGTTTACACCAACCACTATTAAAGTGTGGTCTTATTATAGCCCAATCATTAACTAAACCCATGTAGAAAGACATTCGATAATGTGTGTGTGTGCGCGCATGTTTCAATCAATTGTAACAGTCTGCATAATCTTTGCAGCCCATCTTACAGTGTATCTCTGTAAACATTGTTGCAATCGTCATATCTGTCTTGTTTTAACGGTTAAGACAATGCTGAAGAGAAAGTCATCATTCTCAAAATAACTTGGCTGAGTTTTGTTTTAAAATGTTTTCATGCATGTCTGGATAACGGGTGAGGAATGTTTAGAAGACAGACTATCGTAAATCCTCAAATTATGGCCGGGGTCTTCTTAGGCTGCGCAAAGCACAGGCCTTTATTTGGGGCAGGCTTGTATTCGAGGCAGGCCTTTATTTCTTACGTGTGTTTTATTGTGAGACATGCGTTTTGTTTGGAGTGGCATACCAGCAAGCTATCAAAAGCAGAATATGTTGTTGATGTTTGGGATTTAATTTACTTTTGAACTGTTTGATTATATTGCTAAATGTTGGGACTGATGGGCACTGAAATCTGGGGGGTATTTGATGGTTCACAATTAAGTTTCATGTAGTTGGAAGAGTGTCGGAATTTCCACCCGCTGTTTATTGCGAGACAAAGCGTCCGCTTTCATTCATTCATTGAACGTGCACTGTGCTGTAATGGAAACCTTATTGCGTAGGCCTACGGTAGCCTAAATTGAGTTATTCTTTAATTATGCATGATTTACTTTTTTATTATATGTGTAGGATGGAATGCCTCGCGGCAACAATTGTGTTTAAATATAGGCTAGTACTGCTTCAGCCTCTGGCAAGCTCAGAAGGGGGCGGCAAACGACTGCTAGCTTGAGAGCGAATTGTTGGAGACCCAGTGTAGGACAACGACTTTTCATTGGCAACAGTATTAAACCAACCAACAATATAAAATATTAAGAACTCTTTTATTTCATTGAGTTAAATCAAACAATGTAGGCAATTATTACTCCGGCTTGTAGGCTATTTGGGGGCCAGCCTTTATTTGTCCGAATCTGAGGCCCGGCTAAAATTTGAGGATTTACGGTAGGCCTATGCACGCGTGTTTTAGGTATAGTGCAAGCCCTAATCTCTGACTGAAAGTGCACAGAACTTGTGCATTAAAGGAACACGCCACCCAATGTCAGTAGTAATATATGTTCTTACCTTAACTTTCACGAGTTGAGTCATACCTCTCCCGTGTCAGTACGTGCACTCAAACGCTCTGGTGCACGGCGCGAACGTGTTAGCATGTTGCTATGCTGGCGGGCTCAGACGTAGCCAGATGTAGAAGTAATCAAAAACATCCACGTTTTCCCGACTTACATACAGTTGCATGAGTAGCAAAACTTATCATCCATCCGCACCAAAGTTTTTTGACCAATTTTCAAAACCGCACCCGCCCACCATCCGCTGGTTGTTTTAATGTAGGCCTATATGGGTGATGCAGCGCTGCTGACGTGAGGCTAGAAAGCTCTTGTCTGTTTTAGAAAGACTGATCCAATGCAGCAAATATATTAAAAGGCTAAAGTCCTACATCGACATGTTGCCTATTCTGCCAGCTTGTGCCAATATATCGTCCAAAATGCTTGATTGCATTGCATTCTCCACATTTTTAGCTAAAAACATGCCAACATGTTTTATTTGGAGACTGTTTTGCGAGACAGAGACCGAGTTTGTTGCTGATATTCTGGGGATAGGCTACAACATAGCCAATGTAGGACTTTAGCCTTTTAATATAGTATTTGCTGCATTGGATCAGTCTTTCTAGAACAGGCAAGAGCTTTCTAGCCTCACGTCAGCAGCGCTGCATCACCCATACATTAAAACAACCAGCGGATGGTGGGCGGGTGCGGTTTTGAAAATTGGTCAAAAAACTGGTGCTGATGGATGGCGGATGGATGATAAGTTTTGCTATGCAGTTATGGTTGAAATAATAGCCCATCAGCGCATCTCTAGTGTGTGTGCCTCTCTCTTGCTCAGAGGGGAGGGGGAGGCTGAGGGGTCGATCAAGCATGGATTCTAAACTCTGTTGTGGATAGGATCTACAATTAGGTGTTAATTAATATTACTACGCTAGGTCAAAGTACTCCCAAGTGCTATTGCGCCACACATTGTAGTTCTCCTGTTTATTCGCTTGGAAAATCGCCACGTTTCATATTGTGTGACCGTAGACATTTTTTATCAACTACTCATGCAACTGTATGTAAGTCGGGAAAACGTGGATGTTTTTGATTACTTCTACGCCTGGCTACGTCTGAGCCCGCTAGCATAGCAACATGCTAACACATTCGCGCCGCGCACCAGAGTGTTTGAATGCACGTACCAATGCGGGAGAGGTATGACTCAACTCATGAAAGTTAAGGTAAGAATATTACTACTGACATTGGGTGGCGTATTCCTTTAACATAACAATATTTAATACATTTTCCCGGTGGTGACACCCCCGAACTTTTGGGCTTAACCCTCTAACCGTCCAAGTCGCAATATTGCGACAAGCGTCATTACTGAATAAAACAGACAATAGACTCGAGTACAGTGTAAAATCTCATTTGTACTCTTTACCACTAGTTGGCAGACATCCAGAGCTTCGATTCAAGCTCTGACACACAAAGACGACATACATTTCCTCCTTTAAAGTGAAAAACAAAAGGAATATTGGTGGAACAATGTTTAGTGTCTTTTTTATTTAATGAGTTTAATTTTGAGTATTTTATTTTGAAGAAATCCAAAAATATTCAGCTTAAGTTACATTACTTTTGTAATCCAATGGATTACATAACAGATTACAAAAATTGACATGTAGTCTGTCTGTACTCGGTAATGGATTACATTTCAAAGTAATCTGACCCAACACTGTCTACAGTTTTTGAAAATCAGAAGTCAATGGATTTAAAAGCAATTTGTTATGCGCAACGTGTTTTTTTTCCCCTCAGTCTTACCTGATCCTGGAAAGCGTTTGCTTGTTCCTCAAACCCAGTAGCTTTGAAGTAATTGACAACATCAGCGACCGCCCACAGGGCAGGGTCTGGAAGCTCACCATTCTCCACCGTGCTGTCAGTCACATGCAAGGCAAACAGATCAAATTTACAACAACTAGGTTAACTAACTAGCCCCGGGGAGCTTTTTCAACAACTTGAATCAGTGACAAGCCTGGGTAAATTAACCCAGAATACATGGTGTACGTTCTAACAGTACTGATGGGAGAAAGAAATATACATAAGTCGTACCTTTTGATGTCCACAGACCCGTTCGCTTTAGTCTCCATGGTCACTACAGAGGAACAGTGGGTCACCTACAGGAGTTCTGTAAGAGCAAATCCATCTATGTTACAGGAGCAATAGGCCTTCAAGACCACCTAAACCACCCTACAGTTCAATTGACTTACAATGTCAAGCATCAATAGTAATAACAAGTGCCCAGCTAACTTCACATCACATCAGATATAAAAAGGTATTTCGAATACAAACCTTAAAACACAGGAAAGGAAAAAAGATAGCCAGTTGCTTAGCAACATCATTGATGGTGGTTGATAGCAACAAAAAAAGCAGAAACTAAAATACAGGCCCCCCACCTATCATATAAGTATTCTGTCTTTAATTAATAAAATAATTCATAGAAATAGATTTACTTGGTGTGATGTAATCAAACTGCCTATGCCTGAAGTGTTCTTTCAGAGCACATTTAGTGAAAAGGTTGAGTGGGACAGTTTGTCGCAAATGTAGAGGCTGAGGCTCCCCGACTTTGTCTGTGCTTAACCATAGACTGTATATATAGAACTGGACAGTGTGCCGTCTGTTAAGAGTGATGCGAGCGCTAGTCCAGAGCCCCCTGGTGGCTGGTTGCAGTACAATGTGTAACTCCGCCCATCCCCATGTATTTCAATGGCCAAGTAGCCAACTTTCCGTGTCACTTTTCTCCCCTAAAACTATTTTTGTATCTACAACTTTTTATTCGAAAAAATAGTTTTGAAGATGCTTCAATACACACAATTTTTCTTTTCTCGCTGAAATTATTTTTTTTAATGTTATATTAACAAATCTAAAAAGGGCGTGTTTACACCTATGATTGACAGCTGGCTGGCTGCAGACACGACGCTTTGTCCATTATGTTTTAACGTCTAGGCTGCAGACACTACCCACGTCATCGCTCACTTATTTTAACGACACCTGATTTCGCCACAATCTAACCTAAATAAGTGTTGCTGTTATTATCATTAGGCTATATCTTATCACAGTCTGACTAAATACAAAATTGATAGTCATACATTGTGTAGTTGTTTGTAAGAGACATCGTTGTTAGTTGTGACAGATTCTTTGTGAAAAAAGATATGTGCTGTTCTTTCGTAGATGCTAAGTATATTAGCTCATAGCATGCTACATCATGCTAGCATTAGCCAGTTGATAAGTAAAGTAAAAGGGCTCTGCTATATTGAAGTGACTGTAAAAATATGAGAACATGGACCTACTACATCAGGATACTCTAAACATAAACTAAACATTTTACACATAATCAGGAAGCTACTTTGCCGTTCAGTGTGTGATGTGTTTAAAGTGGTACTACGTTTAAAGAAACATTTTTATTCTTTGTTTCAAGTGCATAAGAAAATACCACATTATGATGATGGTTATGGTTACCCTTAACAAATACAAAACAATATAATACTTAAAACAGGAATCAATCAATAGCCTAATGAAATAAACAATGAAAATGAGGGGGGAAAGCAATAATAAATAATAATGCCCATTCAATCAATAATATAATAACAATAACATGGTAAGACTACATTAAGGAGAATATCAATAATAAACAAATGTCAAATTAATCAACAGCCTATAATGAAAATAAAACAGTACTACTGCATACAAACCATAATGTATAAGAAGTGCTTAAAAGACCAAAAAACTATCACAAGAACTTAAGAGCACTGGGCAACTCATTCCACCAACATGGAACCACTGAGGAAAAGAGTCTTGAATTTGACCTAGCGTTTAAGACTGGTCGACACAATAGACGCTCATCAGAAGACCGCAGTGGGCGGTTGGGGATGTATATCTTGATCATTGAATTAAAATAACAAGGAGCAGATCCAGTCAGTGTCCTATAGGCCAAAGTGAGAGATTTAAATTTAATTCTGGCTACTGTAGGGAGCCAATGGAGAGTAACTAGGAGAGGAGTTACAATGTGTCCTCTTTGGCTGATTGAAGACCGGCCATGTTGCAACATTCTGAATGATATATCCCACAAAAGAAATAAAAAAAAAAAACAATCAATACTGATTTAGTATCAACCAATAATTATTCTGATATTAATATTCTTGTAACGTCTACATCTTTGTGTAGACTACAGTTAAATACTAAGCAATGGCCTCTTGGTATATGGTATTTAAGTATAAATATGGTATTTAAGTATAAATACTTAAATACCTTAATATGGTATAGTCTACGTGATACACAGGACTACACAGTAAACCCATTTAAAAAGCATCATTTCAATATACCCATTTAAAATAGGCAAGGATCATGATTCAATAACATTTGGGGTTGCTCACAGTATACCCACCACTGCAACTAAATAACTAGACTACACCACTGGTTAAATGGCGCATTGCAATTTACAATTTGTGTGAGTTCAGGGGCATACAGAAAGTTGAAGTTTGGGTGACATCAATAAAGAAAATAGAAACAAAGGGATGTGTACAGCCTCAAGTATGAATGATGTCACATTAACAGAAGGTTCAGAGCAGCGGCAGACCTTTCTTGGTGCCACGCAAGTTATTGAAAGTCATGTGTTTTCAGAAAGTAGTGGTGCTGTGCCATGTCCCATGTATAAGGGGCTTCAGGTTGATCCAGTGACGTTGGGTGATGTCAGGGAGATGGATGTCAGGGGACTTGGAGAAAGGAGGAGGACATGCCACCTCATACCACCCCAGCCAAACCACTTCACGTAGGCATTCCCTTGCTTGCAGACTAATGTAGACCATGGAGACCACCTTGCCGCCACCTCCAGTACATTCAGCCATCTTACCTGCAAAAAGGAAAGTTACAATAAAGTTAGTCAGACAATTTTACAACATTACAAAGCATCTAATCAGGCACTCAACACCACTAGTAATACCAATTAATTAAATATGTGTGCTAATGTTAACTACACATTTAAATATGCGGTGGGAATGTTATTAACTTACGTCAGCTTGAAAAATAACGTTATCAGTATGACTGATCATGGACGTTAGATGACAAACTAAGGTCTTTCTCAAATGTTCACCGATATCCCTGGGAAGTGACTGGTTCTTGGCGTAGTGTTTAATGCAGGCGTTTCATTTATCGATCATTCACTTATGCGGTCTACAACTACCAACCTATTTTTACCGACCTACCATCACAGAAGTAGCTCTAACAGAGGTGTCTGTCGTTAAAGTTAGAAAAAATGCAACGCTGGCAAACTGGCTAGTACATTAACATGACGGGTTGATGAGGTCCATGCTTCACATTACGTTAACGTTAACTTGCGTTGCTTTATCACATCATACCGTTGCTTTATCACATCATATACTGTACTGACTGTCTAGTGTTATTAATCCCCATGTACAGTCAATGGTTACTCCATGTTGAGATGGCATAGATTAAGATTGAGATATTTGAAAACAGCAACAACTAATAAAACCAAGTATATCATGCATCGACTGTTACGGGAGCTGTGTGCTAATCTTCACTTCAACGACTAACTTAGCCTCCCGTTGACGGTAACGTTAATGTAGCTGCTAACGTTAGCATGTAATTCGCTGTCCGTATTTCTGTTGTTAGATCATTAGTATTCACCATACTAAATTGTCACAGTCTATAATCAACATAATAAGCTCTCTTAGACGTATTTAAGAACAACAATAGACAAAAAAAACTTTTGAGTTGATACTCAACACTTACCAGACAAGAACAAACCGATTGTTGTTTGTACTATTTAACTCACAGCCGCAAAATTCATCCAGCCAGCTAGCCTTCGGCGCCGAGTCGACTTGCGTTGTGGAAAGGAAAAGGGGGCGGGTTTCACTTGACAAGGGGCGTGTTTAACTCGCTGAGTGGCAACTGAGTGGGCGTGCCTGACCGCGACTCCTCTTCACTGCGCATGCTTCAACTTCTGCTGCGCAGCCGCACTTCAAATTGGTTACAAATTTTCCAAGATGGCGTCGCCTCAGCGGCTTCAATTCCATAGAACACTGCTGAATGCAACCACACTGTCCAGTTCTATATATACAGTCTATGTGCTTAACAGATCAACATTGTACCCATATTATCGTAGTCTACATTCTGATACAATGTTATTCTTGCATATTTTGATGCAATATTTTGCACAGACAAGTTTCTCGCGTGTCAAAGTTCCACGTCAATGTGTGCAGTATTCTAGTAGTTTCAGCTAGTAAGTAGTCTCAGCATTGATCGTACTAACGTCGAAACATTTCCCCCTGAAGCAGATAAATAGGCCTGCAGACATAAGGAAAACCTTAACCTTACAGAAGGGTGAAACTGCCTATTGTTTTCCAATTTCACGTAGATCTAAACATAAAGCTTAACGTTGTCCTACGACAACTAGAAGTTCGAGTCTTTAGATTGCATTTTTGCAACAGCAATTTGAGAAATGTGTGACATTATATTGACGTTAGCTTTTTTGTTCCCGAATGAATAATTACAGTTAGAAAACCGACTTGAGGTTAGAGAGCAGTTTAGCGGCTAGTAGCCAGATACCAGTGGGTATCCTAAACATACGGTGTTGATGCACTGTCTGTCGTTTAGAAACGATGGCTATTACTCGTGTGTTCGCACTTTCAGTACGGTGTATTTGGTTAAGCTAGTCTTACTTAGACCAAGCGGATAAGACAGCTGACTAGCGACCAACTTGCACAGCTAGCAAGTTAGCTTACATTATGCTGCTAACTAGCTAACTTCGCAATTAATCATAACGTCCGTTGCATGTCACCCATCATAACTTTAGTGATAGAGCAAAGCAGTTTTAATTTCAACTCGTTTGTTAACAAAACACACCAGAATCTATAATGTTAAATGTCAACTGATGAGATTCATCTAGTTAACTGGAATAGCTAGAACTATAAGGTTAATAGCTGATTTTAGCTAAGTTATCTTTCACTCACCTTTCATATTATTTCGGCTCAGTTAATCAATGGTACATGGAATCTTCTAAGTAACTTTCTGGCTACGTTTATTAGTCTAATAGAGCAGAAATATTTGCCCTCAAATGTCTTTCAATGAGGGTGGCATCTAACAACTGCAGCCTGTGTGTGGGTATGGCAGTTACCTCGTCAGATTTCAAAATAACTCACTGGTTAACCCTTTCTGAGTGGAGCATTCTCATGATAAATAGCATGCCAGCCATTCATGGAGAGTGATAGAGAGAGAGAGAGAAAGAAAGAAGTAGCCTACCTTACATTTGTTGTGACCATTACCACTATGTTTCCTTCGAATCATGACTTAGCCCTACATGACCATGTTCATTTAAGTATACTCTTTTGATCCCGTGAGGGAAATGTATTATGTTCAACACAGGCCAACTTAATCAGAACTCATGTCTCAGATATACAAATGTGTGATTTCAGCAAAAGTCTGGATGAAATCAAGCGAAATCCTGACCTGTGAGTGGAAACAAATAAACCAGAGATACTGAGAATGGTTTTGACATCTGTGTTTTTATTGGGAAAATGCACATACGGAGGAACCATGTAGGCCTATGAGAAATAAAGGTTATGTGGGTTTACAGTATGTGACAGATGACAAGTCATGGTAACAATCCACAAACGTTAGTCTCAGATTCCCTGTAATTACATGATTTATTCCAAAAACACAAATCAGCTACTCACAAAACTATATGGAATACACTGTACTAATGTTCATCTTGAATTGTCATCCATTTTTTGTTTGATAGTTAGAGCATTTAAGACTCCTGCAGCAACTATTCAGCAGTATATGGACAAGGCCTATTTTGTCACAATAACATGCCAGCTGACACATAAACCCACTTTTTATGACCACAGACAGTACCAATGACATCTCAAGATGCACCCAAAATATTGGAAAACACTGGAGTCCCCCCTGTAGCAGGAACTGGAGGGCTTACAATTTCCACAAGTACTTTGAGAATCCAGCCCCAGATTCAGATTTCAGTTCAAGTTTATACAAAAGGAAACTGATCGTTTTCTAACAGAAGCCATTTTGTAAGAGAAAAAACAAAGCGGTGAAGAGGGTAATGTGGGTATAGTTTTTTTTCGGGACAGCGCTAGGTTACCAGGTGGCATTACTTAATTACAGAGGTCAGTCAAAAAAAGTAACTGAAATTAGGCATTTGAAATGAATAAAAAAAAAAATCTCACATTTTTCTGATGATTACTGACAACATACTTTGCTTACTTACAGTGCTGCAAGTAAACAGCTTGATGGTGAAATTAAATACACCATGACTGCAAAAATGTACATTTATTAGATATCGAAACATTTAAAAACTGAAATGATTCAACATTAACAGACTAAAATCAAAATGAAAACTCAGCTATGCAAGGTCACTTGCCCTCAAATTTCTTTAAGTACATAATGTTGCAGTTGGAAGAAGACCAGGACGGGAGTGTGTGTGTGTGCCTTAGCATATCTGCTCTACCACATATTGTATACATATATAACAAGCCCCAAAACATCTTTGGAGGAAACTAAGAGACTTTTAATGACATTTGACATTCCTGTCAAAATAAAAGTCAATTTTTGCGCTACGATATCTTATCATAGCTAATGAGTCTGCTCTGAAAACTCCCACCCTGTGGATGACAGGAGAAGCACATGTGCACATGAGGGATTATCTCACTGATATGATTCTGGTCTGTGAGGGGAGAGGGGAGGGGGGTGTGGGGGTTCTGTACAGTGCTTAAGAAGTAGAATACGTCAGGAAAAGGGTATGAAATTAGCTGCGTGTGACTGAAAACTCCTTCATTCAAGTGTATTATTTTTCACTTTTGGTCATAATCTACACTCCACACCACAGACATAAAACACAGACCTTTGGGATAATGGAGAAAAATAATACAATACATTATCGCAAATGCTTTTTGTTATATTATACAGATGCTCAGTATCAGTCTTTTCTAGTTCATTTTGACTGTTTTAAATGTATGTTGAAATGTGAACCTGCTGATAGTAGTAATAGAATGTCAGAATCATAAACAGAGTGAATCTCATTAGCTTAAAAACTGGGAGAGTATTTTGATTGAATAAGTTAATATATCATGATAAATCCCATCTTTTAAATGCCCAGTAGAATGGCTCAAGTACTGTAATACTATAGAACTGTGGAACTTCTAATAAACTACACCCCTACAACAGACACACCTATACACATACACACAAACATAAAGTGCAAAATGATAATAAAGGTAATGTGACAGATGGTCCTGTAACAAGTGCAAACAAAAATAATAAAATATATATAAAAAAAAAAATAATAATAATAAAAAAAAAATACTACTATGTAACAGGCAACTGATGCTGGAAAACAAACAATCTGTACTACAATTTCCCATCAAAACATGTGCACCACCATGCTGTAAGTGAAGTTATTTCAAAAACAGAAAGCCACATGTGCATCATTTCATTCGAGTGGTTCATAGATGCAGTGTCTATTTCAATTACTTATTTTTCTCTCAAGGGGTTAATAATACCACTGGGTATGACTATGAAAAAGCAATAAAAAGACAGATTTCTGTTGCAGCCAGGTTAGCTTCTCCGTAATATGCCTGGGTATTAGGCTGTGCAAAATCCACACAAAGATCTTTGCATTGAAGATCTCATTCAGCCTTATGGAATGAAGGAAGTAGGCATATGTCTGAACATATATATGATGGTCTCAACTTGATCTTGACATAAAATAAAATTAAACTAACATAAAAACAAAATTAAACAAAATCAAAATACCTCAAATTCCAATGGAGTCCTGCTCATTCTTAAATTTTAAAATTCAAGGAATTCCTTAGCACATTTTTCAGTATCTGAGATACGAATGTCCTCCTCCTCATAGTCGTCAAAGTTGCTGGTGTCCCCTGGTCCTCGGCACTTTGGTATAATGGGGGCCTCCACCTAGGAAATGGACATGATTAGTATGTACTGTAATACGTAAGAATTGTAAAATGAACGTAAGGAATGTTAAAATGCAGCAATAAGCATTTACCCCTTATTGTCAATTTTCAACATACTGTGTTATCCCTTTAGCATCATTTTACCATGTGCAGGGTTCCATGAAAAATGATGCTAAGTGGAACCCAGTACGCTGAAGCCTGCTGAAAGGGGTAATTTTTCTGCTCAGTACCACAAAGTTACATAATGCAATACCAAGCATTCTGGATGCACGCTGTCAATGGCAGACACCATTCTCCCTGTTATAAGTCAGTGTATAATTAACTTTAGTTTGAAACCATTCTTTGAGGGTAAAATAACTGCAGTGTTGTTCATATGATGGCACGTATGGAAATAAATAGTGGCACACACCTTCCTCTCATAGATGGCAATCCAATCAGTTGTTGAAAACCACTTGTGGTTTTTGATGTCGTTGACTCCGTTCTTCAGGTTTCCAAAGCGCTTTGTCAGGTCCACCTGAAGCAGGTTCCGAAGCAGGTCCTTCAGGTCTGAACTAAAGTGGGATGGGAATCGTACCTGTAACAGCAGGAGAAATCACAGAAATCACAAATAACGTTTACTTTGAAGTGTACTTTCATAATACAACCTGCAAATCAGAGTGTAAACTCAGTCAGCATATAGTTTACAGTACCTTGCCGGACACAATTTTCTCATAGATCTGAATGGGCTGGTCAGCAAAGAAGGGTGGGTATCCTGCTGCCATTTCATAGATCAGAACACCCAATGCCCACCAATCCACAGCTTTATTGTAGCCCTATTGGACAAACAAAGAATGACAAAAGCATTAATTAAAGATTGTAATGAAGAACCAAAACCTGATTTAAGGCCAACTTTCATGTGTACTGTACTTAACAGACTCTGTCCTTACCTTGCTAAGGATGATTTCTGGGGCCAGGTACTCTGGAGTCCCACACAAGGTCCAGGTTCTACCTTTTACTCTTTTGGCAAAACCAAAGTCTGTGACCTGAAACAGAAAATCATTATGGAAGTGAATTACCCCAAGCAACTCCAGAGTGTTGAAAGAATGGACATTCAGTCAAGAGTATATACCTAGAATGGACTATTTAGTCATCTAGTGTTAGAAAAGAAGAATTCTGTTCACATTTTCAGTCTCATATTAATAAAGGCAACCACTGATGTTCAGTTTGATAGTGGAATATGGCATTCAATTTGTGTAAGCTAGTGTGTGTGTGTGTGTGTGTGTGTGAGAGAGAGAGATACACATATGTTTTAAAAAAAATCTGAGTGGCTTGATGTCTAAATATAAGATCCTCTTCACAAAAAATGACCATATAGTCTATAGAGAAGAAAACTGTTGGATTGATGATTTACCTGAATGTATCCTTGTTGGTCGATGAGAAGGTTTTCAGGTTTCAGGTCTCTATAGATGAGGTCTAACGAGTGGAGGTACTCAAACGTAAGGACTATCTGTGCTGCATAAAACCTGGCATGGTGTTCACTGGAATACACAGGGGGAGATCCACAGTAAGCACAGACAACTAACTGGCTCACAACAGATGGAAAAAGCATTTCTTTACAATATCAGAGAGGTTTGAATTAGAGTAAATGTAAATGATCCACAGTTGAATGAGGATCGAATCTAATTAAGGTAGCTAGCTGTTTACCTGAACCTTCCAATTCGCCTCAAGTGTGAGAACATTTCCCCACCTGGAACATACTCCATCACCATGTACAAATTGGAGTTGTCCTAAAAATGTTTGACAAAAGACTATTAATGGACAGTTTCATTCACACAGTAACAGAATTAGGGGTAAACTGCAAATCACAATTCCTATTCTGCTTATTATACATATATACTGTGTGCCAGCCTATGAATGCTTCATAGCACAGTGTATCATGAACGCACTGCATTCCCACTAAGCTTTCATACAGGAAACACTTTGAATGCTGGCTCACTCTTCATTTGTATCCACTATCAGTCTTAAATACATCATGTGTGCATCTTGTATACATCGTGTACATAGTATGACACATGCACGCTAATGTTAATGTTTTTTATCCTGATGTGTGTGTGTGTGTGAATTGTTAAATTGTTGAACTGTTTTCAGACATGTCCTCCGCACTATATGCTGATCTTTGTCAAATGGATGTCTGACCCTTTGGGTGATTCAGATATGATGCTTACATGCGGACATTATGCGGATATTATGTGTGAACGACACCGACGCACATGAACAGAATCTCTGCATGTTATTTGCTTTGTTCAGATATGAGCTCATTCACATAATGTCCGTCCGAAACTAGGAGGGGAGTAGTGTAAGTTCAGAGTTCCAAATGTTGGGATATGTTGTTCAGATATACGGCCCAACCGCTTGATATATGTGCAGAACATGCAGACTTACACGTATGTCTGAAAGCAGCTAATGTGTCTGCTGCTTCTGATTCTCTCCTCTCACTTCCCTTCTATCCCCCCATACCCCTTTCAATACAATTTCTGGACTGGTGCAATAGAAACAGAAATGCTGAAGGATAAAGAGGCTGTTGTAAAAGCTTCACGCCACCTGGGGAGTGCCCTTCCCGCAATGCTACCTGGGTAGCCCCAATCAGATGGGCCCCCATCATGAGTTAGGATCTTCTCAAGGTTCCTTCCCGTTAAAAGGGACTGTTCTGCTCACCAGTCACTTAAGTGTTTGCTCTAGGGGGCTCTAGGGGGTGTGTGCACTCTTAAAACAGCACAAACTGTGTTAGAAACGACAAAAACTGTGTTCTCCCTATCTGGACATAGGGATGTGTTAAAAAAACAACACAAGTTGTGTTATTTTCAACATATCCGTTTTATGATTTGCTTTAGGGGTCACAGCCTTGTTACTGTTTCATCTGTGCTATATGAATAAAATTGAGTTGAGCTGAATTGAAATAGCCAAACACAGGTTTTCAAACCTGCAGGATATTGACATCTCATTTTGAAGGTGTAGTCCAGCCCTTACAACAGGGTAATGACAGTGTTTAACTAGTCTTTTTCAAAGTCTCCATAATTAAAAAAAAAAGAAGAAAAAAACAATACTTGACTAACGGTAATCATAGACTATGTTATGCTGAACTCTTACCTTGAAGGAATACTCCAGTCTTACAAGAAATGGGAAGGACACTGCTTGCAATATTTTCTTTTCATTTAAGGTGTGCTCTATCTGCTTCAACTTCACCACCTTGGGAAGAGATTTGAAAAAAAAGATCAATTCAATCTAACTTCAATTTAACTTGCTATAAAATGACAGAGAGAAGAAACTTTCTTGCACTCTTTTGATTGGCTGAAATTAGGACTCTGGGAAATATTTGCTGGAAAAACAAACAGAATGAACATACTTTCTGTTTGTCCAGAATCTTCATTGCATAGTACTTGTCTGTAGCGCGATGCTTCACCAGCATAACGCGTCCGAAGGAGCCTGTGCCAAGAGTTTTCAGTCTGTCAAAGTCATCGAGTCGTGTTGTGCTCTAGAGGAAAGATCACAGAGGCTAGCACACTTCAGACTTCACGTCAGTCAAAACGAAGTGACAAAATCACATGTATGTGGTGTGGTGGCTGTGTGTGAGGAGGTTAAGTGCATGCGTGGGGTCGTGCTATCAGAAAGTGAGTTAGATAGATGAGCTATACAGGCCTATACACATCAGATAAGACTTGGACTGTAAGGCTACATGACTTTAGCTGTCTTTGAGAATAATTACAAGAGCGACATCATGACAGTTCTACAAAAGGAAAAAGAGTAATGTCAGGTGTGAAGTATAACTGCATGTTTATTTGACTTAACCTTAAGTTAAGTAAATTGAAAGTGTGATGTGTCTAGGGGCCTGTAGGAGTCTATTGACAAACGTGAGCTACTACCGCTTCTGATGTAATTTTAACTACAAGGTACTAACAAAATCATGAGTTTGATCAAAATATGTTTCATGTTTGAAAACATAATATTTGGGGCTTGCTGAATTCTGTTCTCTTGCACATAAGGGTCACTTCAGTTTCACTACACACACACAGATGGTGCCAAGTTTAAACTGCATATTTTGAAGATGAGAGAGACACATCTTAGACAGAAGGGCTGAATGTACAGAGAGTAGGTATACCAACAACCATCATTGGTATACCAACAACCAACAGCTAAATTACTGCTTATGTTATAGTCATATTCTGCGGCACACTATTGTAAAATATTATTCTACTAATGTGTGTGTCTCATGTGAATCAATGGGTTTCATTAGTGACAGATGAAAAAAAACAAAAAAACAACACAAATATGAATTTATGTAAAAGTCTAACAATGGACCTAAAAACTCACCGTACTGTCATAGAGACATGCCTACAATTCAGTGAATTCCTACTTAAACTCTTGCTTTGAGTTAGGCCTCACACCTTCAGAACCACAGCCTTTAATATTATGAGTCACTATTTTCGATAAAGACATTTTTACATTCAGACAATAGTTACAAACTATGTTTTACAGAAAATTTCCTTGCAATTAAATGATTACATACAAGATTATATTGTTTAGCGGAGTAAAGACTGATGGCTGGATATAGAGACAATAACACTTTCTAAAGTCAAATACAACAAAACAGACTATAAATAGACAGAAAATGACCATATTCACTGTAAGAAATGCCTCTTAAGTTTTTCAAACCTACAATTGACTATTGACCATATCTGAGCAGCTCTACAGTATGTGTATTGCAACGCAGAAAATGTTTAATAAAGTATAATTTACAGGTGCATCTCAACACATTACAATATCATGGAAAAGCCCATTGGCCTGCACATCGGATTATAGAGAGATATTTTGAGATTCTCAATTTTTGATTTCCATGAGCTGTAAACCGTGTTTTTTTTTTTTCAACCGTAATCATCAAGATTATTCTTTAGAAATATTTCACTGTGTGTGTAATGAATCTAGATTATATAAAATAAATAAATTATTGGAAAAATTCCACATGATATTCTATTTTTTGAAGATGCACCTGTATGTCTATACATGTATTATTTTACCTGGGGTGGACATTCCCATTTCTTTAAAAAGTCTTCTTTGGCTTTGGCTAAGAACTCTTTCACTAAAGGATAGAAAAAAACATACATTAACAGGTGACGTTGAAAGGTATGGATAAGGGAAAACTTTGTAAGGTATGGATAAGGGAAAACAGCTACAAATTCCTAAAACATTGAAGTTATGTAAAACATACAAGGTTAAGAACACACAGAGAAGTAATGAGTCCAGGTATCCAGCACCTGTCATTGCTTGTAGACTAGCTAATACATGCATAGCACACAGATAATAACAGGAAGCTCTATGACCTGCCTTCTAGTGTTGATGTGTGAGACATAGTGATGTAGCATCATTCCAGCAAAGAGTTTTCCAACACACTTTACATGAGAATATTCTTATGAGGTCACCTGCTTTTGGTTACCAGTGCAAAATGCTAGCCCCCCCCAATTCAAATTACCGTACAGATTGTTGTTTTGGTCCGTTTCATTAAATACAGCTATACATTCAACCATTTAAGGTTATGAAGCTTCCTACCCTTCTCAGTAACAAAACTGCCACTTTATCACTTCAAAAAAGAAATAAGAAGGGTTTTCCTCATGGTCAACTACCTGCTGTTCAAGAGATCTATCCAAACATAACTACCTGCTGTTCAAGAGATCTATCCAAACATAACTACCTGCTGTTCAAGGAAGCTAACCTCATAGGAGAGAAACAGACTGGTGGGAGTGAAGTGAAATCTTTGCTGGAATGTTCCTTAAAAATGAAAATCCAAGAGATTTCTCAATTTGTCTGACAATTTCATCTCCACCCAAAGTCCTGTGGATAGACGTTTTGCTGAATAAGCAATCTCACTGACAAGCCTGACAATCTGTGCCCTTGAACAGGCTATTGGTGCACTGAAGTAATGTGATCATACTTTTAACATGCTATACATGCTACAATTTAGTGCAGCTCATGGAAGGAAAAAAAGCATACCAAACAGTTCTGAAGATCACCAAGCGTTTGCATGAGAAGGAGAGGAAAGAGACAGCAGAAGAAGACATACAAGTTAAAGTGAGACACATGGGAAAATATGCAGAGGTACACCAGCAGACGGCAATTTTATACAGAAACATACAAATGGAAACTTTCTTTCTTTTTTTCAAAAACCTGTCCAGCCACTGTCTGCAAAGAACAGAAGTCATTTGGGGAGGTCTTTGTCTATGTGGTTAACTGAACACTTCCTGTCTCTTCCTGAGTGCAGTTACAAGTTACATATGAAACTATATCTGAGCTTTATATATTTAATGACTGGAAACATTGGTAAATAAAATAACTAATATAAATCCTGGAAGAAGCATTAGCACATATGAAGTGAGACCATCAATAGCAACTGAGTAACTCATGTGTGATATTCAAAGCAAACACATATTGGTAGATCTCCACCCATTTCCATCTCTGTTGAAACAGAAAGGAATGCTAAAAATAAAATAAGAACCAGTACAATTAAAACCATATATACACATACGTATATTCATCCATGCAAAGTATGATGTGAAGAAAGACTGTGAAGATCCGAAAATGTCTATTTTTACTATTTGTAAGGACAGAGCACATTTGCTATGAATGCCAGTTTTATGTATTAACCCTGTGAATGAAAACAGCTAATTTCATATACTGGAGACAAATTAGGAAAACTGAACATGGAAATAATAAAAAAATAAAGCAGTCAATGTAACAAAATGAAGACGCAGTACCAGATGTTCTATGCGTACGTACTTGCTCTGTCCCAACTCACGGTGTACTCTGAGAAAAGAGGTCCTTCATTTTCTTGCGATTTTTGTTCTTGGCTTCCCTTCCGGTACTTAAAAAAGCGGCTTGCCAACACATCTAGCTTTTGGAGAGCCGTGTTAGTGCCCACCGACTGGCCAAAGTTTGGATCTTTCCCTTGGGCCATGAACTCACGCTCTTCCAGGAGTGCTTCCACCAAAGCAATGAATAGAAGCTGCAAGTGGCCTAGTCTGAACGGCGCACACTTCCTGTTTTGATGTAGGCCTAGGCCTATTTGCAAGACTCTTCAGTTAACCATACGCGCGTGGTTGGTTGTGCTTCCGGATAATGATAATGCACATTTTTTTTCCTTTTCACTACAGGATAATTAGTTCTGATGAACTAAACATAAAGATTAAGCTAGATATGCTGCTGAGCCCCATGTTCCAGAAATACAACTCTGTCTGCAACACTGCAACTAAAAATCATAAAAATGAACCATTCTTTAATCTTTAGGTAAATAGACTAGAACAATCTTTGGCTTAGACACTGTCATTAGGTCAGTACCGAGAGAGCAAAATGCTGATTACAGTTTTTCTCAGTCGCTTTGGTGCATTTTCTATTTTTGAGACAACAATTTGTCTCAAACCAATTAGTGCAAACTGCACCAAATAGTGGTTTACCGGCAAAAGTGAGTATCTTGCTCAAAATATTTGTCTCAAAAGCAAGTATTTATTCCAATGAAACTGTCAGTTTATTCTGCCGGTTTATTCTGCAAGTATTTTCGACCAAAAATGCACAAAACACTATGTTCTGTGTGGCATAGCAATTTCAAAATGACAAATTTAGACATTAATGTGTGTCGGGATTGATTGCAAGAAACTGGATAAGTTTAAAAGTTTTTACAATACTCTACTGTTCGTATGGCAAGCTGTTGACAGACATTGTTACAGTTATAGGCTTTGACATGTGCAAAGAAAAATGACAAATTTACCACAACACATAAGAAACACACCTTGGGCAGAACTGTGCACCACTATAAAGATTTACTGTATAGGCCTTTCCATACATCTTGTTTACGTCCCTGTCTGCTGGGACTGAAATGTATGAAATGTGCTCGACAAACTATGACAACTAGTTTTGAATGTAATGACTCAAGCAATCAAGTAAGGCCTATTTGTTTTATGGGGTAAGACCATTCCACATGGAACCAGTATAGTGCATTTTGACCAACATGATATTGGAAATGTAAAAAACAGCAGACATTTACATGTATTCATTTAGCTGATCCAAAGTGACTTACAGAGATAGAATAACATTTAAGCTACAGAGCTACAGCTACAGCAATACAATACCATTTAAGCTACAGAGCTACAGCAATACAATAACATTTAAGCTACAGTGCAAAGGAGACCATATACTGTAGCTAGGAATAACCACAGCAGACATTTATACACAATTGGTTGCATAGATGTACTAAAGCACTTGGTGTTTGTTAAAGATTGGGAGAAATTGCTTTTATGATGCGCACAAGTGACAAGATGATATAGGGAGTTTGAACAAGCAGTTTTGATAATTTCCATTCCGATCTGACAAATGCACCAAAGTGGCTGAGAAAAACTGTAAAAATGTAGGCCTATACTAATTGTTGCTTCGGATATGAGCATGTGAAATGAGTATGGAAAATGTAAATAAAAATACAAAAACATAGTCTAACCTGGTCTCCATTTTAACGTCAAAGTAATGCAACCCCCAGTTGTACTGTTATATCAATAACATTTGACAAGTGATAATAAGCAAAATAACCTCCCAGGGATAGGCTGAGTGGAAAAGGATCAGCCTGGTATCTGGGTAGATTTATGTGATTGGAGTATTTTTAATCACAAAATAACAGGAACGGGAACGCGGACGCTAACAGGAACATTATCAGATTAAATAAACTGTTTCTTCTAACATTAATTTCTTATCAATAAAATCAGAGAACTGAGAGGGAGAAAGAGAGAGAACATCCATCAGCATCTCCAAAATATTCGACCCACCTAATTATTATTGTTTACATGACTTAGCCATGCTATTGCATGTATTTTAATTTATAGACCTAGGCATATTTCATATTAGAATCATTATTCTACTTTATTCCAAAACTACCCCTGGTTAGCATTCAAAGAATAAACACATGTACACACACTCTGAGTTGTGACCAGATATTATTTAGCACAGAAAGCAAAATTAGCAGCTTGTGTTACTTGCGTTACAACCATCAGCCATCTATCTATGGTATCAGTCCAGAACACACACATAAGCCTCTCCCTCTTTGAGATGGCCCATTGAAAAACCTGAGAGGAACTAGCATACACTACAACTGAAAACATCCCTTAATACACAAGACATTTTAAAACATCATCCTGAAACAATTTACAGTATAGCCTACTGATCTATACAAATACATGACAGCTTATCAAAAATTATATTTTTTGTACCTTTTTCATAACCTAATGTAACACATTTCTTATCATGAATGGTGATCGCAAAAATGTATATGAAGCATAGTGAGACTTTAATGTTAATTGAAGACTTGCTAAGGTAGGCCTAACATTTGTACCCCAGTCTCTGTGCATTTCTGACTTTACATCAATTGTCAATTATTTAATATGCATCCAGTAAGCTACTCTCTACTTTGTGTGTTACACATCTTCACAAAAATAAGACTGCAATATTATTTTAAGGTTATTCAAGCAAAACAATAGTGAAGCACAGCTGCCACATGTCTGACACAAAATACTTCTCAGCATCGCAAGGGTACATGCAACTTACTAGCCTCACACTCAACAATTATTTATATTTTTCAAGTAGGTGTTAGCATTTTAAGTAGACTGATTCCTCTGCTGTCCTTCTGTACTGCTATCTCAAGTCATGCAAGTTCACATAGCCTCAGGGCCTGGGTCAAGTAAATGAAGCATGCAGCATCTGTAACACTGCAACATTTAACCACATTTCTACATTTCTTCTTAAATGGCTGATTAAGGCTTGAGTGGAAGCCAGGGCCTTAACACAGACCAAACCGTGACACCCCCTATACTGGATCAATGGCATATTACTACTGATAGTTCGTGGGCCAGGTGGTTTTCAGAATGGAAAGGTGGCTAGCTGACCAAATTTAGGCCCACTGGTAACTTTATGACGTCAAACCAGAATTGCCTAAAAGGGCATCTCTGTAGCAAGCAACCTGTCACTGATAGCTCGCTAGCTATGTGCTAGTATTGGTATGACAATCCAACATATCAAACGTTGGTTGGCTCACATGTAACGTTAACGCTATACATTCTGATCAACCGTATGAACGTGCAAAATATCATAAGAGATGTTTGTTTACCTACATAACCCCGGTCAACAGTACAGTATTGGAAAGCAGACACGACATTTCACACATTTTATCTGACGTGCAGATATTATTTGGATGTCAGACTCATATGGCACTTAGGTTAGCTAGCATCAGTCTAACTCACCACTTTCTAGTTCGTTGCCTCTTTTGGCGGTTGCGGCGTTTCCCATAATGCACAAGTTAAGATGAAAAGACAGCAAATAAACAGAGGTCTCGGTGAAGAGAAGAGTGGGTCTTGTTACAGCTTTATTTTCTCGTCCTCAGGTAGCCCGCTAGTCCACCCAAAATCAATTGCTGCAAGTAGCCAGCCACCTTCATTAAATGTTAGCCGGGTAGCTGGCTAGCTAGCTACCCGAAAAATCGACTGTGTGGATCCAACTCGCAACACAAAATAATAGCTCGTGATTGATTCATTGATGAAGACAGCTCATCAAGCCTGGCATCACTTAACATTGTATACATTGACAGAATTCCATAACTGAGTTAACCTCAGCTACCACCAGAAAGTGGTGGGGTAGCTAGCTAGTTTGACACTATCAATGAAAACAGTGAGCAAACGTTAGCTGTCTAAGCTTAGCTTCCTCCTAAACAAATCTATGAAGCCCACAGCGGACATGACGTTGCGCTCTGACGTCACAGTCGTCAATGAACGCAAAAGGGCATGTTCTTCATGAGCGGGGTCTCGCCCTGGAAATTAAGGTTTGAATGGCTGCTGTTGGTAAACAACAATAGTCAAAACTTGAGTACAACCACATACAAGTCATCTGGGCTGTACACTACATGCGCCATACACAAATATGCAGCACACGTGAATGAAGCAAATTACGTTTTGAAGATGGACAAACACTAGGGAATTGCTATCATGCCATAGGCCTAAAATTACTCTTTCAAGATGTTTAAACATCTTTAATGTTCAAATATTCAAAGTGAATTGTACAATAATCTCCAGTTTGAGCCAACCTGACTTTCTTTGTGGAAAAAAAGCAACATGCCACACAAACTGTTCAGTGCTTTGGGGAATAAGTTTGTCCTATGTGGATGCAAGGGGCACACAAATTGTAGACCTATCTTGCAGTGGCAACATCAGGTTTTGCCTGCCTTTGTCGGTTTTATGTGTAGGCTTATGCAGAATGTATTGTTGATAATTGTTTGATCTCCTCTGCATTGACTCCTCATTGTTTTAAGGCACTTTGAATTCATGCATGTGATAAATGAATAAATGTAAATGTATAATTTTGTGTATGCATCTCCATCTCCATGACATTTGAGTTGCTACATTTGAACATCATTTGTGCATGTGGCATATCATTTGCCCTCAATTTGCTGACATCAGGTGAGGTGAGTATTACCATCTGCAGACTACAAATTGACAAAATAAAATGTTTGCAAGCTCTATCGCCAGGTGTGCTAGTTACTACGAACATATAAGGATTATATGTTGAGTCTTTATCCTTCCTGTTTTTTCATGATCTGATAAAGGCCCCAGGTCAAAACGTCATCACTCAATACTTTGATATGGAGCCAGAGTGTGGAACTTTACTCTCTCTGCAAGTAAGAACTGTAAAGAAGTGACAAATTAAAGAAACACAATGTATAGTAGCTATTTTACCTTAAAATAATTACTTCAAAGTCACTTTGATTCCACACTGGCTTACAATAAAGATAATGGAGTATGTAACATTGCTGTTGTGTATCCAGAACGTAATAGCGCATCCGTAATGCACTATAGGCCTACCAGTAGTTCTCAAACTTGTTCTGTCATTTCCCTCTCTGGAGGCAGTGTTGGGGAAGTTACTTTTAAAAAGTAGTGTTTGCTTGTTACTCGTTACTTCTCAACCCGTTACGTTTCTTAGTTACCCTCTATGGAAAGTAACTTTTTATGTTACTCGTTACTTTTACGTTACTTTTATGTTGCTCGTCTTTGGGCAGAACCCAATATCTGTTCCTAAATGCGTAGGCCTACATAAAGTTCTACTATGGAGGACAAAATGTATTTCTTTTGTGCTCTTTATTATAAAAAATGCCACAAACAGAGCACTTGACAAGAAAATATTGGGCTTATAGGCTTCAACACCACCACTAAAGCCCTATGAAACAATATCAAATAACATAGTCTCAATACATCTTAATCAGGCATATAGGTGAACACCTTAATACACCTTATACTCTTTCATTAAACAGGCGCTCCTTCAAAGCTAGTGCAAATCGTATCAGTAGGCTGGCAGTTGAGTTAATGGCAGTGGACAAAATCAGGGCACAGTGTAGGCTACAAATAACACTTACATTCCTCCCCTTAGTTTCGAATACCTCCATCCCTCAGAAGTTACCGTTGGCTGCGTCTCGCTTGCTATGATTGCTTTTCGTTGCCACCTGCCTCTGTCACGTACCATTTGGAGCTATGATTGCACTTCATGCTACCAGCCTCTGTCACGTACTGTAGGCTGCCGTGTGGAGCTCGTGTCTATTGCGCAAGCGCACAGCTGAGAAAGCAGCGTCGCTGTCAAATCTGTCCCTGGGAAAAGTAACGTTGTGCCGAAATGAAAAAGGAACTACGTTACGTTACCAAATTTTCAGTAGTAACGCGTTACACTACTTTTTACTCGAAAAAGTAGTTACGTTACTGTAACTCTTTACTTTGTAATGCGTTACACACAACACTTAGCCTGGCTAGCGCCACCACTTATCAATGAGACGTGGTCTGGGAACCAAACATTCATTTTCTCGTATTTGAAAAAAATGCCCAGATCCGTTTATTTGGGTGCCACGGATGTCTATCAAATGCGTCTGTGCATAGCTCATCATCGTCTTGCTTTCCCCCCTGTTCTGTGATTGGTTCCCTATCTCAGGTCTCCAGGCTGCCTTAGCAGCGTGAATCAAATCGCGCGCAAGGCAGCATGGGAACACCCAGGCTACACAACACTGTCTGGAGGTGGGGAATTTTCAAGCCCCACCCACATCACCCCATCAAAATTGAAAATGGCTATGTTAAAATATTATTTTCGCATTTTGGTTCTGGTTTGGTTCTCAGTCCCCTGGATCTGATGGTGCTTTAATTTATATAGGCCTGTTTTATGACTCCTATGTATGTTTGCGTGTATGTATCTCCCATTTCTCACCTGTCATGTCTCCATTCCCCACTATAGCCACACAATTTGAGAACCACTGGCCTATACTGTTGTGGATAGGTGCATGACCCTTTCTCTGACAAACTGGATACCCCCTTAGTGCAATCGGTACCCAGTATGTTAAAAATAAACAAAAAAGGGGATTATGTGTGTTACTTTACTACATGCTTTGTGCTGGTGCTCAGTACTTGATCTAATTTATAAGTACATTATCTATATTAGACAGTACTGATATACTGATGGGGCGGGCAGCCTAGTTATAAACAATTACAGACACATTTAATGCTCCTCAGCAGTGTTGGGCAAGTTACTTCAAAAGCGTAATGCATTATTTATTACTTGTTACTGTCATCTCAAAGTAATTTGTTACATTAAAATATTACTGTCTTTGAATTGTAAGGCATTACACTACGTTTACATTACTTTCACCAAAATAACAGGAAAAATGGATTTGGTGTTCTCAATAGATCTTCACGTGTTCAATGCAGCTCATTACACGGCAGGAGGTGATGTGGTATGGCATAATGACTGAGCTAGGCTTAAGGCTAACAAAATAACAATATAATGGTTTCAGTTATGGCTCATGGGACAATGTAGGCCCCAAAGGCCAAAGGTCACTCACAATTTAATATAGCAAAATATAGCCATAGTGAAATTGTATGTTGACTTTAAATGCTTCTCATCATTGCTGGTTGCCTTTCCTTCCACTTACAGTGGTGTAGACTTAATGTAAATAGTTTGAGAATAATGGCTACGATCTTTGTCTGTAAAAGCAAAATTTTAGTTATTCTCACTGCTTGAAATGAGAAGTATAGCCTAACCATGTTAGATATGTTGCATGAATGGCAGAGATAACTCAAATTCCCTTTCTACAGTCATCTAAACAAGGCAATCAAATTCCAGGACCAGCACAGATTACTTTTTTTAATTCTTGGATAATCTTCTCTGGTGCCAATTGAGCAATTCTCAATTTTGGATGAAAAAGCAAAGTAACTTCAGTTACTGAGAATTGTACCGAGTAAAATATTACTGAAATTGTATTGGTAATGCCTTACATTGCTGCATTACAGCAAAAAGCAATGCATTACTGTATTTTCATTACTTTTTTAATGTATAACTCCCAACACTGCTCCTCAGTAGGAGCAACCATTGAGACTAAACTTACTGAAGCATGGTTGTTGTTCTATTGTGGCTTATTTTCACTCACTGCGTTTGAATCACTTTAATGCATACAAAAAATGCTAGTGATCTGTAACACATGAGATGATTTTACATTGTCACATCAGCTGTCTCAACTGTTTTTTATTTTTTTGTAATTTTTTAAAACGACAGATCATGACTGTAGAGGACAGAATAAAGTTATTTATTGTGCCGTGTAGTGTTCTTTATTATATTTTGGCTATAATTATAATTTTCGTTATTATAATGGTATTACTGCCACACCTGAATAAATTGGCAGCACTCATCAGTTTTGAGTTCTTATTATCTGTAGTGTAATTAACTGAATTTGTATTATAGTTCTCATCACAGCAGCAGTCCGCCCTGTGGTGACCAAATTAACATTTCCCTTTGTGAATTGTTCCGGGTTGGCACTGACTGGCACTTTAGCCTAACAATTTTGTTGGATAATTAAATGAAGGCCTTGTCCTCGTATACTCTATGCATCTGACACATTCACTATTGCTTCTATGTAGAATAATACTATTCGTTTAACAATTTCTCAAATGTCATTGTGATTGTAGCCTAATAAATCCAAAGAATGCAATTTTCTGCAGAAAGCAACCCTTGATACCCTTCCCCTTACAACTAATGATGAATCACGCCCCCTGGCGTTCTGAAGGTAACTTAATAGGCCTATATTTATAAATATTCATAACCAGAGAAACCAGAAACATGGAGAGAACCAGAAACACCCATGGACTCAATGAAGGTGACGTTTGTGTGGATGTTGTAGGCCTATTGTTATGTGGGATCTGACTCCCTCTAGTGTTTTAAAACAGTGCAATCCGATTACAGCAATTCAGCAAATCAGTGTACTAATCACATTCTCCGTATGAGGATTAGTTTGACTACATATACCTCAGTAAACATATGATTATAATATTAGCTTATGACTGACTCAATCATATCTTAAAAAACTAATGCAAATGTAGCATATTGGAAAATGCCACTGCATGGTGTTAAGGGGTGATGCATCTCAAAGCACATTGTTGCAGACCAAAATTTAAAGTAGGCATACTAATAGGCTAATTGACTGATTCGATGGTATTTCTTTTGCATTTGAAGAACGATTGTTAATAGGCTAGCCTGCAAAATAAACAAGGCCCACATGCAAGCTGCAGATATTTCTACGTTCACATATTCTCGTTCATCTGAAAACTTAATACATATTATAGCCCTAATTGTAATGAAAAACAAAGTAGCCATTGTATTCATGAATATGCTGAGATCCATATCTCGCGTTAAGGGTTTGTGGTGTTGTGAAGGCATCACGCTCTTCTCCATGGTGATGACACTTCGCCCTCTTCCAATCCCCCCTGCCTTAACGAAATGGTTCAATCTATCGACGACGCTTAACCCGCTGTATTTAGTATTGACTGTACGCCGAAGAACAGGTTCATTCACTTGTTACAGTTTTGTGTCATCTAAAGTCTTAATCAAGACAGGTTAAAATGACAACGGTAAACTATTCTGGTGCATACAGACATAACAAATAAACAAGCAACAACGTGAGGGACCGATTGACACGCTGTAGTGGGCAGTATTTGCTTCACCAAGGAGCCTATGGTTGAGGTAATGTAATGTCACGCATGAAGCTACTTTCGTTCTTTCCCTAACAAAATAAGCTAACAAAATGCACCTTATAGCTCATTCTTGTATGCTCATTTATCAATGAAGAGATAATAACAAAGTGAATACCAAGCGTGCCTGTACTGCGTCTGTCGGCTTTATTACAATGCGTCCCCTCTCCTCGAAAGCTAACGTTAGGCTAACGTTCTGGACCAGGATCTCGGAGGAAACAGCAGCAGGACCACTAGCAAGGATTCATTTGTATCACGGCTACCAACATATTACATCATCTTAAGCATCCTCTAGTTATTTGGGCTTTTTCGTGTAATCATTTTAGGATTTGAAACAGTGTTCTTACTTATTACCAAAGCAAAAAGGTGTTGTTTTGTGTCTCCTGAATGCTTAATTTCATGGGCTACGCTTTCACGTTCACACGGGCCTAGCTTATTGTGAGGTGAGGTGTCCTTATGAACCCATTGTTTCAGTTGCCTTGTTGACTCCTCTGCTATAAAGCTATTTCTGAGTAGGCCAATGTCGATACAAGTTACTACTTACTGGCCAATGTAGGACAAAAATAGCCTGCATCAAGTATCCTAACTGTATCCATTCATAGGACTATCAGTGGGTATGTGTAGGGTATATTCTTGATTACTATATCTAATTAGAAGGTCCGTGGGTCTGCCTTTTCCAAGCAAGCATGATGTTGACATGTAGCCTACCTAACCTAACCTAAGTCTTGTCATTTGACTGTTCTATTTGGGATGGATTTAAATATTAGGGTAGCCCTATGCTTGGAAAAAATATTCATCCTCACAGGCAGCTGGAAAAAAAGACTTAAACTAAACAAAATTTAGAAGGCAAGATCAAGACTGATTGAGATGGTCTTGTTCAACTAAAACAATATTGTTTTAGATTTGTTGATATTGTGGTACCAGTCCCACAGATATAAAGCAGGTGCACCTGACATGGCACTTACGCTACAGCTTGGGTGAGTTTGCGAGTGCCTTACATTACAAGTATTGTAAACAGATTATGATCGCTTCTGATCATTTGAAATGCAAATGTCTCCATGCATTCAATAATTGCTAATCAGCCTTTGTTTTATTATTATATTTATTTCTGTTCATTATTTTAGTTTAAATGAAATACAATTGTGTGGAATCATTCTATGAATCTATCAGCTGTTGATACAATTCAAACTGGCCATAGGGAAACTTGCCCATTAAATCCTCTTACAGGTTATCAGTCTAAAGCTCATCTATTGGTTGGATTAGAGAAATATAAAGCGCTTGATACCTAATCCATTTATCGCAATAATACAATACAGTAGGCTAATTCCTGAACATTGTTGCCACTGACATGAATTGTGCTTTCATGGGCTTATGTTAGAAACCAGATACATATCTTACACAAGTAGCATTTGACTCAGAGGTGCAAATCGGTTAGTTAGGTAACTTGCTTGTGTCTCAGTTTACCCTATGTCATTAAGGCATTGAAGCTAGACACAGAGCTTATTACATGTTGTCATGACAACAAAGGGTATTACATTGTTTTGGTTTGGCCCTAGGCTACTGTGTAGTTAAACAGAATTCTGCAAGGCCTGCTACACTACACCTAAAAGAAACTGTGGAGGTAGTAGATAAAAATGATCATCCCACACCATACCATCTCTGACAGTAGCCCTGAACACGGCATTACTGTTCAGTGATCACACTCTGGAGGAGTGCTCATACTGTGTAGTCTCGCATGTTTGTAACTTTAATGGTTGTATGGTTTCATGTAGGCCATGCATTTGGTATGGAAACACACTTATTTGACTGTTGTATAATTGCCTCGTTCACTCAGGCCTCAGACAGGCCGGCCCATTCATGGCACTTAATGATGATGCAATCAGAGACGTTCAATGGCCTCCAGCCCTTTACTGCATCCAGCATTCATGCGGTTTCCCTGCTGTATCCCAGGCATCGCTCCATTATCCCAGCTCCCGCTGATCTCATCTCTGAAATTCTTCTGTGGAATGTAACCTGCATTCCAAAAATATCTCTCATGATGATATTTGTGAATGTCTTGATAATTAGGTCTATGATAGTTGCAGGATGTCTTATGGATAGTGAAATGCACTAATGAACCATATGTGAAAAGGCAGTTTGATGCAAGGGTTAATTTAATGGCACATCCATACTATTGATAAATTCTTGTGTCTTTAACACGAGGCTTTAATGTGAGAGCTGTTTGGGGGCAACAGCTGCTTGGTTCTCAGCTTCTCACTGATATATTTATACTCGGTAATAATATGCGTGATCACTAACTACTCCCTATCTCTGTTGTGATCAGGTGTCACGTGAGCGTACTTGATGGGTTGCAGTTACACCGGGCTGAAATTCAGTCTCAGTGTGATGTGATCCAACCACATTCCAGTCTCCATGTGCAGAGCGTGCATTTAGAGTGTGCTGTGATGTACTGTACAGTTGCTAGGATAGACTAGGGTAAGAATCAGATACAGATTATATGTTGTTTATATACTGTCCAGCAGTACACACAAGCAGCAGGCAAGTGTCCAGATGGACTGAACTAGCTAGGCCTAAACTGTCAGGCATTAGACAGAATTTCTCTCTTTTGCCATAGCTTGCCTGTCATCTGAGACAATGCTGATGATCAGGTGCAAAATCAAATGACCACATAGGCCTTTAATAATATTTTTTATTAAATCTGTATTGTTTCAATATTACTATTTTAGAGCGATGCAGCACCTAGTGGGAACCTTAAGGAGTGACTCCATTAGAGCAGCCCTGCCCAGGTTGTTTAGGGGGGCGGACCTCTGCTCCCCTGTCAGATGCAATTTGGGAGAAGCACTGAAAGAAGGCGCCTGTGTCATTTCCATTCTTTTTCACTTGCTTTACAGGAATTTGATCTTTATTATTGTGGTACCAGGCTTTGGACCAGTTACACAAGTAGCCCGTAGCCTGCCTGTCATCTTGGACCATGCTGATGATCAGGTGTTCATCTGATGGACACTATGTGATCATAGTTCTCTTAAAATCACAGCTATTCAGCATATTTATTTTGTTTTGATCAAAATGAATATATATATATATATATTCATTTTTATGTATGTATGTGATATGTGATTTTTTAATCATACATTACACATGTATAAGTCACCCTAATTGAATGGTATTTTTATCAGTTTGCATAAAAAAATAGTTAGCATGCTTGGTGGGAAGGAGTTTAGTGCATGGCTGGGCATCTCCTTAGTCTGTTGAATCCAACTTGTTACATCTGGATCACAAGACTGTTGTCCTTTAATGTAGGCCCTTTTATAGATATTTGACATTTCGTTTGATTGTTGTCTATGAGGGTCTTCTTACAACATCTCGCTGTGACTATTAATGAAATGATAGACAGTTGCACATGTTTTGAAGCTCTGAGCGCCTCTGTTCTTTGCAAAAAGGTGAGCCTCTCAAGTGAGCATCTTTTTAGTGTTGTGTCTCATAGAAGAGATAGACAACAGAAGCAATGAGCTCCTTCTGAAAGAAAAGGAAAAATAAAAAAAGAATCAACCTACTTTGTGTCAGGAAACCTTCTGATGAGCAGCAATAGTCAATTTGTTAGTGGCTTTCTCACTGTCACTGCCAGTTTATTTTTCTACAATAGGCTAGTGGTGTTGATGTCTTTTGTCTGTTTTATTGAGCTGAGATTGTACATTCTCATGCACCTCTGGATAGTGGAAATAATGGGGCTAAAGTGTATAGAATCATCTAGGTGGCCATTGTTTGACACAGATGACATGCTTACGCTTCCTTTTATGGGAGCATTTGTCTGCCATTGACAAGAGCAAATTTGAATAATACTGGTGATCGTTTATCAGAGTCTTTTTATACAAAACATAGCTATACAAAACAGGTTTGATCTGATATATCAGATATTTGATTTTTGAATGCATTTAACTAGTTGTTGCATACTTTCAGATCATGTAGGGCATAGTAGACTGCTCCTAGAAACAACCTAGAAATAATACCCCTTTTTTAAACAGAACAAAAAACATCTTGGCATAGGCTAGTCAGCCTGGGTATAGGAACAAAATTGTTGCTGTAGTCTAAGTGGAGGGGCATTAAGAAGAGTGCACTGGGCAATGGAGCCTCACATTTATCCCCATCAATGCTTGGTACTGTGTCAGTGGGCCTGTTTGATCTCCATCATCTAAAGTCTGTTGTGGCACATTGTCATCATGCTAATCAGATTTGAGGGTTGTAAGGAAATAGGCAGATATCCTGTTACTTCTTCGTGACACCACACACCACAACAAACTCGGAAAGTACTGTGAGTGCGAGAATTGTTTAGTGTGTTTCTGAATTCAGTTCAGAAACATTCAGTGTGCAGAGTTCATAAAACAGCGTTCTCTTTATAACATATTCATAACACAGGAACATTATTTACATCATGTTTTATCTTTATCAGTGTAGGCCTTCCATTTTCATTCAGAACCTGGGGTAGGTGTCCTTTGTTCTGACTGATCTATAGTGATGGACTTTTTTAATGACTCAGCTTTGTAAGGCCTTGTCAAAAGACAGAAAAGCCTGCAGGGTGAGTCAGGGTGAATCAAGGGTCTACCTACCAGCAGAATCTGCCTGCCTTATGTGATGTAAATATGAAGTAAATCAAACCAGTAGTTTTTAAGTTATGTGAGTGGACACACAAATGCAAATGGTTCGAACCCGATTCCAGTACCCTCGTCCTCTGTATCAGGGCGACGGTAAATATGATCTCTGTGCCACGCTAGCATTTGGTAGTAACATTGGATCTGCATATGACCATGCACTGTAGGCTCTTACCCATAATGGAACTGAGTGTTCTCTGCCGTTCCTCTCTGCTGTGAGGTTGTCTGTGTTGCTCTTCTTGTTTTACTTTTTGTCCAGGCCACTGCTGTGGTCTTAAGTCTTGAGGTTGTAGGTTGTAGATGAAATAAGCTCTATGCACTTATATCAATGAGAGAAACTGGGCCCCATAACTAAAACTATGATTGCTTTAAAGGGTTTGTTTTTGAAAATGGTTAAACAGTATTAAAACAAAATGTGTTGCTTGATGTGAAGTCACTGGTGGTGGTTGTCACAAGAACTTGACTTGACTTGACGAGAAGTCCAATAATGTAAACAGTTCTCTTTCTGTAATTCTGTTATGGAAACCACGTAGACTTGTTTTTGTATCCTTTACATATTAATAATTCATATAAGGATATAACAAAAAGCTAATGTTATTAGGCTCATAGTTCTGAATTCTTTATGGCTATTAATTATGTATCTGATGTATCTATGTACTCTTTTTCATTACTTTACGTGTTTCTAGATTTAAGTATTCCAAAAACATAGTTAGTTCTTAGTTCAAAAGAGTCTTACAAGATGACAAAATGGTTGCCTTTGGCACAGTGAGCTTCAGACTACTGTACAGGGGCTGTGAATTCTTTACCACTCCCATTTATATTTCTTACTGCAGCTCCGTGACATAATTTATGACCTGGCCTCCGTATTTACGCAGTACTCTTAGTGGACACGAGGTGGCAGGCTGGAGCCACCGTCGTTTTTCCGAGATGCACAGATTTCAGACTTTAATACGGTCTCTCTCTCTCTCGGTCTCTATCTCTCTCTCTCTCTCTCTTTCTCTCTCTCTCTCTCTATCTCTTTCTGTCTGTGCATCTGGAAAAAAGAGCAATATGGAGCAGATATTAAGGATCCTGCTGATGCTCTCTAAAGAAATCAACTCTAACTTGATTTTATGATTAGGCCCAGGGCCTGCTTGGTGTTGCTGCCAAAGTGATTTATGAGCCGAGCCCGGAGCAGGCAGGCGGGGCAGGTGATTACCGCTGTGACTCATTTGTCATGAAAGGGCCTCCTTTACGAGGGAAATATATGTTTGAATAGTAAATAGGAGCTTAAATACCCAGTCGTAAAGTGATAGCTCCGAGTGCAAAATAAAAACTTAGACAGATGTCGCGTCGAGACAGTTCTTTAGCTTGTAAAAAAAGTTTTCAGGAAGTTCGGCTGTGGCTCAGATTTTGTGACCAAAATCACCAAAAACATTGATGCTTTGAACCGTCTGTGTCTCGTCTGTCTATGTGTTTAAATGTAGAAATAATTAGGGCTGCAAGTAATGATTATTTTCATAGTCGGATAATCTGTTTATTATTGTTTTTGTTTAATTGATTAGTTGTTTAATCGCTAAAATGTCAGAAAATGGTAGAAAACAAAATAAAAAGTTGATCTGTATTCAATGCGAAGTCCAAGATGTTGTCCTCAAATGCCAAATGCTTTTTGTCCACATGCCAAGCATATTTCTGTCATAGAGGAGCAAATAAAGCACTAAACTATTAAAGTTTAAAAAGCTGCAATCAGGAAATTTTGAGGCATTTGAGGCAACTGATTACCAAAATAGTTGATGATTAACTTAATAGTTGCGACTAACCAATTAATTGTTGCAACCTAAGCAACAATATACACTTTTTCCTAGACTAAAAATATAGAAATCTCCTTATATTATATTATATTATATTATATTATATTATATTATATTATATTATCAGTTCAGACAAAATCTGTTGAAAGGTAGAGTTATTTCTATAATAGAAATGCTATGCCAAATTAGTTGATCTTTTTATTTTTCTGTTTGCTGAAGGACCTGTATCGTTGTTTGTTTTTGTTTTGACCTAAAAAGAATAACATGTGGGTCTGGGAAATAATTAAATTCTGGTCGCTAAAAATTTTAACATAGTTTGAGAGTGACATAGAGTGACAGAAATGCTAAAGGTCTGTTTTCTGTCTGACTCGCCTGGACATTTCCTCATGAATTATTATAGCCTACCACATTTCACTGCTTGACTAAGTGAAAACATATACCGAACATGAAAATCGCCATAGTTATGTTGCCAATGGAGAAAACATTTAGCCTAGCTAGAAATTACGTTTTGTACAAACATTGTAGAATCAAACCACAGCCGTTGAGGTGCAAATCATCTCCCTTCCTTTCTTTGGGTTTAGTTTATGATTTTCATTAACTAGGCTATCACACCGAGTGCATGCTAAAGACACCCCGCCCCCACCTCAATCCATGTGTCATTGCCACATTTGCTACAATACCAATTATATTTTGCTACTAGTCTATTAGTCAATCCTCTATACATTTTGCCAGTCTGGGAGCTGAGTGTGCCAGTTCTGTGGCCCGCCACCGCAAAATGTACACAGAGGAAACACAGGTAGGCTTCAGTGTATTGACTCTCTGACTCTGAGCGAACCTCTTTGTTCTGAGGTGACTGATACATTTGAAACCCTGTTTTTGGAGAGAAACCGTGGAGAAGAACAGCGGGGATGGGGGTCTGTGGGTGTTGGGAATATGGGGCGATGGGTGGGGGGGGGGTCAGAGTGCTGCGGGGTGGCACGGGACACGTCTGCAGAGGGCCACAGAGAGTTAATGGATCCTGGAGGCCAGGGGTGGCCGGTGAATGGATTAGACTGCATAGTGCAGCTCCTGCCGCTTGTGTGCCTCCTTAACTGGAAATGCTGAACTGTATCCTACCCTGGGGAGCGCTGGAGTCAGCACACAACTCATCAGCTTTCTGCACACCCCTAACCCAACCCAACCCAACCCCCCACTCCTTTGCATTTGCTGGGAGATATTACTGACACAGAGGGGGTGTGTGTGTGTGTGTGTGTGTGTGTGTGTGTGTGTGTGTGTGTGTGTGTGTGTGTGGTCACGGGATGTGGTCAGATGCTGGGATGCAGTTCGGGGCTTACGATGTTTCATTAAGTTTAGCCGCTTAACGTTTCAGATGCTTGAAAAGTTGAGGTTTGATCTCATGCTGAGCTATTGATATTTATGGGGTGTTAGCACAATATGTGCAGACAGGTTTGAAAATGATGCAAGCATGTGAGAAAAGGTATTGACGTGAAAATAAAATTTAGACATAAATAACACGCAAGACAATGTTTCACATTTTCTTTTATTTTGATGTTGCAGATGTTCAAAATGCTATTGCATCAGTGACCTTAAAACTGAGAACAATCTATTGCACTGTTGTGTCAGATTATATGTCGAAAAACATAATCAGTCCAGTTTTATATGGTAGTACATCTTTTAGAGACATTTGATTTGTGAGAATCCACTTGGGATATTGATAACTTTCTGATTTGTCTGAGTCTGTCCAACTCATCATAACTGTCTTTGGAAGTAAGTAACCACTGTGAATGATCTAAATGAGTTGCATTCTCTCAGCAGACGTCTGACAGAGACCTGGATGCTCTCGCTGGGCACACTGCTGCTCGGTGGCCTCACTAGCTCCAAAGGAACCTCTCCTCCATTCTCCCCCCCTCCATGAGCCCGAGGCGGTGGCCAGCACCCGATGATTCTGCCCGCCTGCTGCAGCCATAGCGCTAACCACCCGGACCAGGGAGACGAAGTCGTAGGATTGGCAGGACAGCCCGACCCGCCCTCTGACCCGTCGAATTGTGAGATGCCCTCGCTCCCCGACAATGGAGGTGAGAGTGTGTGTGTGTGTGTGTGTGTGTGTGTGTGTGTGTGTGTGTGTGTGTATGTGTGTACTGCCCCTTTCACCCGACACATCTGATGCACCATTACCTCACCGGCGCCCAGCGCTCTGGAACGGCTCACGTGAGCACGCGGGGACAGCTGTTGATGAGACACACACATAGACACACACACACACACACGCACACATTCACGCATGAACATACACATACTGTACATGTGCACATACACACAACACTCACTCATGCATGCACACAGAGACACAGTCAGTCAGTGTCAGTCTTTTGTCATTGTCTCTGCCTACGAATGACAACACAAGGTCATCTCACTTACAAACAGAAGACAATAAGCCTTGCTTCTCCTGCCTTTTCCCAGTGTTCTTAATATGTATCCTTTTGAGAACATGTGCCCAGTAACTATTTTTTTATTTAAATTGTGCCTAGAGTGGTGCCCTTCACTCAGTGTCCTCCTCCTCTGACATCACAATGCCTCTTCTCTGTGCTGTTTTCCCTTCAGAGGATCAAGGAACATCCCCCGTGAATCTGCCATCTGCCCGGGCCTATCAGAACACGGGGAAGAGGAAGGTCCGCAACAAGAAGAAGAAAGGAATCATCACAGCCAACGTGGCAGGAACCAAATATGAAATAGGTACAGTAATGTGGCAGGAACCAAATATCAAATAGGTACAGTAATGTGGCAGGAATCAAATATGAAATAGGTACTAAAATGTGGCAGGAACCAAATATGAAATAGATACAGTAATGTGGCAGGAATCAAATATGAAATAGGTACTGAAATGTGGCAGAAACCAAATATGAGATATGTACTGTGGACAGTACGCCATGCACAGTCTTGATACTATTACTCCACCGTTACATTCAAACACACCCAGTTAAAGCACTATAGCAGCCTACGTATATCATATATGATACATAATGTTATATGATATAATATAACATTATGTTACGCTGCAAATCCATGATTATGGGCAAATCCATGATTATGGGTGATCAATGATCAATGTTATTGATTATGGTAGCAATTAAAATGACATTGTAGAGGTGAGCCCAGGATGTCTAAAAACAAGATGGATAGCAATAGTTTATGAGTGATGAGTTGTTTATGAGCTACCATATTGGGTTTATTCACAGCAGCATGCAACAGACTGACTGCCATCAGGGGCAAACGCAACAGGCATTTAATCTGCTGGACTGTCCAGTCTCAGTGTGGGGTTAATTGAACCTACACAGGGATGAAGGGGTCAGTGCGAATGATGAATGACCAGCGAGGGTGTTCAAGTTGAGATGGTGGCCGTTAGAACTGGGGGAACCCAGCTAACTCTAATTACTCTGATTGTCTGTTAGCTGTTGTCTCCTTCATCCATGGCAGCAGAAGTTGAGGTTTGAGTTGGTACATGTGTGGCTCACCACTTTTGATATGAATTCCTGGAGCAAAGGTGTAATTATACAATATTAGGTATAGCATCTTCAGGTTTAGAGGACTCAAGAAATAATTAATACCCTGTTTCGTCAGGGCAGATTAATTTTTCATTAGATCTTGAATAATGAATAGTTATTGGATTAATGTCTAAATGTGTTGGCCACCTATCTCTCATGTTTTCCATTCCGTGGGGATTTATTGAATAGATTATAAGACATTAATTTATCTTAGGGTGGAAAAAAGTGTTGTGAATGATTCTAAAAGCCCTTGCACCTCTAGTAAATGCCCAGAGCTTTTTGATCAGTGAGATATTTAACCAATTTTTTCCATGCTGCACTTCATCGTCAAATAACTGAAAGCATTCAAGAACATTTCAACATAGTCTGGAATTATCTCTCGATAATTATAAGAGATTTTTTTCTTCCATACACTGTCCTTTACTGTTGGCCAGGTGAGATCCCATTATGGTGAGTGAACCAGGTAAGGTGATCTCATTAGATCTTTTCGTGGGTCTCGTTAAGGGTTGTAGCCAGCGAAGCGAGGCGCCTCCGAGCCGACACACACACGCGACACTGGGTGCCATCTCTCACTGCCTCTGTGCGTTCTCGTTTGTTTCAGTGCGTGTCGCAATTAGTGAGCTGGCTTTCCTGAAGACGCGGGATGAGGACGAAACAGCTAACCTCATCTGGAATGACTCGGCTGTTCAACACGAGAAAATCGCTGAGCTCAGGAACTACCAGGTAACATAACTCATCAATAACAATCACAGACCAGCGAGTGGCATAGCGCTGAACACAAAATTAGCCGTGAGTGTACAATAAAGTGTTTGCTTTTAAATCCAAAAGCATTTTTTCTTCTTTGTAAGTGCTTAGTTTATTTCCCAGAACATATCGTAACTACCACTAAGGGGCTAAACCATTTCTTCAACCAGTTAAAACCTAAATGATCATTACTCTCCGCTGATGTTGGGGGCAGGAACTTCACTAGGTAGTGTACTTCTTGGGAGGAGCTTCCTAGGTGTTCTGGCTAAAGGTTTTTTTGTTTTTTTTGTTTCACATCTGCGACTGTGATTAACGACGGGATCCGAGTGTGAAACACCATGTCATGTGAGGTGAGCAGAGCAGATGCCGGTGGGAAGACTCCCATCATGAAGAGAGACAGAGGCAGACAAGTCCCTGCGTGTGACATATCTTAGAGCCCTGAGCCCAGAGAGAGAGAGCGCAAAAGAGTAAGATAGAAGAAAAGAAAATGATTATGAGAGGAAATTCAGAGGCAAATGGAGAGACAGATGGTGAGAGACTAGGGGCCCTATCTTGGCAATCAGAAACGGATGGTCAGAGGCGCAAAGTTTATAGACATTAAAGGCGTGGCCAGTCCATACAGTATTCACTAATTTAATGGCATGATTTTTGTGATCAAACACTGGGCGCCGGGCGCAATAGGGTTGTTCTTATGTTTCTTAATCAGTCATGGGTGTGTTTTGGGCGTAACATCCTTTAAACCAATTTGTCATTCCCTTTAACAGCAAGCAGCACAACTTCAAACAGCTCCTCGGTATTTTGATAGTCAGCGAGCATTTAAAGCAGTGGTCCCCAAACTTTTTATTCCGAGGGCCAGCTCACTATGCCTGGTTCTAAGAGAGGGCCAGAGACTCGGAGTATATCAGTAACCATAAATAGCTTAGTGCTGTGAACAACAGCAGTCTATCTTAGTTGAATATTCCATTACATTTAATATACTGCAATTTAATACCATTGTTAGCTGTGTTTATGTTGCCATCATGCCATATCAGTGTAAAATGTGGCTCAAATGAAATAATACTGATAAAAAGACTTTAGCATTCCCAAAAGTATTAGCAGGGAGTCCCAAATGTATATTTTATTCAAAATGTGTGAACTCTGTGTCTTTGCATACACAGCTCATATTGTGAACAAGTAATATCCTACAAATAATTCAGATAACTCAAACTATGAGAGTTTTATGTGCTGGCAAAAACATCTGAAATGACCACCATTCTAACTTTCACTCACCTGATGAGAACTTTGTGAATTGTGAATTTGTATGAACATTTGAACGAGTGAATAAAAAATAGAAATAATTATCCAAGAAAGTCACAGAAATATGACTTGAATAGAAGTTAGTTAGTTATTAACAATTAATTGATAAACTTTTAGAATACTTTGAGCACTGATACAGTCAGCATAGGCCTCTTACATGTTTGCAGGTAGGCCTACATTTCATTCCGTTTTCGATGGCAAACGCAAAACAGCGCCAAAACAACCACCAGTGGACAAAAAGAATATTACATGTGTACTGTTAAGACTCGCCATAGAGAACGAACGGGGGAAATTACCGAGGTTATAGTTTGACGATGTCGTACTCCCGTGCGGGCCAGATGCTATATACCACGGACATGATTTGGGGGGCCACCCAAAATGAGGTGGCGGGCTGTATCCGGCCCGCGGGCCGTAGTTTGGGGACCACTGATTTAAAGGAATCTGCTTGCACGCGAGACCGTATGGAACAGGGATTCCACTAAACCTTGCTTTACTAAAACCTGTTTGTGACTAGCAGAGTATAGCCTACATGCATTTGCACTCGCCTATTATTTCAACTCATAGCCATGATTTTTAGTGGGTGTAAAATAACGATTTTTTGATAATACGCCAGACCTCACCTTATGTTGCTAATTGACACACCCTGGGCGCAAGGTTTAATGAAAGTGGAGCGCATGGCGAAATATTTCTCACTTTATTGAGTGTAAGATAAGAATAAGCCTTTGCGCCACCTTGCACCTGGTACTTGATCTAGGCCCTAAAAGTGCGAGTGTGTGTGTGTGTGTGTGAGAGAGAGAAGAAAATATGAAAAAAGAAATACAATCAGTGAAGGTAAGAAATATGTGTAGAAATAGAGAAAAAGGAGAGGGGGTGAATGTGTCCAAATCCTCTCCGTCTCCGGCAGCAGCAGTGTAGTCACCATGCCTCTCTGCACACGCAGGCCTTACAAATGGGATGGCACAATAGTGTGTGTGTGTGTGTGTGTGTGTGTGTGTGTGTGTGTGTATTTTCAGTCAAACCGCTATATAAATGTGGATGCATTTTGTTCTCCTGAGACAGCCAGCCTTGACCTTCTCAGTAACATGGGCTGTGTGTGCCATCCATCTTCTTCATAGGCGATGTAATTACATGGGGCAGCACCAATCGATGAAATCATTTCATGGCCAAAGCTGCATGTTCGCTTGGCCCCAAACTGGTATGGTCTGTGCCCATAAAGTAGATGAGCAATTTTTTTTAATATAGGGAATTAAATACTCTTTATTGTTTAAGTTTCTTTTTATCTTGAAATAATGTATATCACATTTCTTTCTTTCTTTACATTTCTTTAGTTTATTTGTACCATAAAAATGAGCATTATCATGAATTCCTTTCACATTTTTGTAATTTTCCTTCTTTTTTTCCTGTGTTCAGGAAGTTTGCTGTCAAGCCACAGTTCATACGAGCCTAATTAACTGCACTGTTCTACCTCATTTGGTCAAAGAATACAGAAACTGTGCCTTTTTTTCTCTCTCACAGCATTCAATGCAATTCATTCATCTGTCACTACTTACAATCGCAGGTTCCCTGATGCAGAACCAATTACCTTGGCCCCTGGAGTTGAGATTGATTGTCTTTTTTCTTGTTTTAATTTAAAACGATGTGGTAAACTAAATAAGGGTCAGGGAAGGTCTTGCAATCACCTTTTGTTTTGAGTCCATAATTGGGCATAAATGTCAGAACATTGTAATCTCGCCTCGGCTTTCCCCCTTTAATGTTACACTTTTTTTTATGTGAAGGTGAGTAGCGTAATGCCCCTGCCGGCTTTGTTATTTCTTTTTTATTGTAGAGAATCAACCATTTCCCTGGGATGGGGGAAATCTGCCGGAAAGACTGCTTGGCAAGAAACATGGCCAAGTAAGTATGCATCGAGGATTAAACAGAACGTAATTTAAAGCGGGGATATTGCCTTACCTGTTCTTGACCATCTTGACTACCAAACCATCTGGGATCATTTTATTACGTCCAACCTCATCACGTAAACACCTTTCTCTCTCTCTCTCTCTCCCTCTCCCCTTGTATCTGTGTTCCCTTTTTCACTTAGAATGATTAAATTCCAGCCTCAGGAGTACAGCTTCATACCCAAGACCTGGATCTTTCCTGCTGAGTACACGCAGTTCCAGAACTATGTGAAGGAGCTGCGGAGAAAGCGCAAGCAGAAGACATTCATCGTGAAGCCGGCCAACGGCGCCATGGGTCACGGGTAGGTCAGCTCAGACCCACGAGCCGTCTGGCCCCATGGTGCTGGCACGCCCGAACCGCCACATATTGCCGCTGGTGTGAGAGACGGGGGCCTGACATAAGCTATGGAAAGCAGTCTCTGTGTGTGTGTGTGTGTGTGTGTGTGTGTGTGTGTGTTGGGGTGGGATGGGATGGGGGGGCTTCCAAATGGAGAAATTCTGGCACAAGACAAAAGCGATTCTCATAGCAGACCTCATTTTCATCCCCTCCATTTCCATTAATCCACTGCAAGGGCAGCCGTAGCAGGTAGTCCGTTCCCTCAAGGAGCTGCATGTGATTATTGAGTCACCTTATCCAGCGCCATGGAGACCTGGCCAGACTATAAATAGTGCTTTCTGTTCTGCACCAATTTTTATTTTTTTTTCGTTTGGTTGTTGTTGTTACTGTTCTTTGTGGCACTTTGGGCGAACACTTGCACCACAGCATGGTTAAGCCATATTTTACATTGCAAGGCCAAATTACACAGTTTTCAGACATATTTTTCTTCACTGTGTTTTTGTCCCTTCCCGTTGTGTATTTGAATAGTCTTTCATAACATTGTTGAGAGACCATGAATGTTGCAATGCCAAACTTTTGTCTGAGAACCGATATTAAGCACACCCTGTTGGATTTGATTATGAATAAAGAAAACAGCACTTATTTGGCCTGTAATTCAGTTAGGCTCCAATAGATGGAAGTATTGCAGTAGAGAAGTCTTTGTCCTGTTCTCATATATGTATATACTGTATATTCCCCTGGCTGTCCCAGCAATGGTCCTGTGTTACAGGGAGCCCAAATTTATTACAAAATAAAAAGTTAGCAAAAGCTAAATTATTGCGATACATTAAGAAAGTGAAAGATGATGAGTTTAGCTTGGCCAGTCGGAGGAGGATGTCGGAGATTAAATTTGAGAGACGCACAGTGTGATGCAGGAAATTAAGTTATAGCCCCTCCGTAATTCATTTTCAGTCTGAAAACTAAATGAAGTTATTGTTTGTGTCTGAACTGAAGCTTGTTAAAAAGTGTCAGGCCTAAATACAAGCCCCCCATTGGTGGCACATTAACCCGCCTGCCAGAATGGAGTTTGATTACCTGACATCAGCACTCATCAATCATGTCATCTAATTTACCGCTACACCTACAAACAATCTCAGCACTGTCCATATCAAAGCCACACAATATTTACGCTCTCTTTGTCAGACTTCCATTGTCTGCTGGTCAAGACGTCATAAATACAGGAAGAAAATACACTCCAGCTTGACTAAAAATGAAAAGAGACATACATACACATGCTCTGAAATAGAAGTGGAGCGTAAAAATACACTTTGCTCTAGTTTTAATGGCCGTAATATGTGCGTAAAATGCTGGCACTGTATATGTGATACACTGATTCTGATTCTGATGGAATTCTACACAATAGACAAAACAATAGACAGACCCCAGACAAACGACTAAAAAACACTGGAAATAACAGCTCTGGTGTAAATTCCCAGCTAGAGAGAGGGTCTGGGTCAGATCTGGTATGGCTCTGTTTCAGAGTCACTTCGGTCTGGTGTTTATTCGGCAGTGGGTCCCTGTTATCATTTTTCACTCAATGTTTATTAGTCTCAGATTTTTTTTTTTTTTTTTTTTTTAACAGTCACACCTTGGCAGCAGCAGACATAGCTGAATATAAGCTGAATTTTACACTGAGCAAGATCATGTTTTTCCTCTTAGGACATGTCATAGTTATTTCCTGTGCTTTACGAATTTGTTCATCCTCAGGATTTCCTTGATTCGCAATTGCGAGAAGCTTCCGAGTCAAGAGCACTACATCGTGCAGGAGTACCTCGAGAAGCCCTTTCTGATGGAAGGTTACAAGTTTGACTTGCGTATTTACATCCTGGTCACCTCCTGCGATCCTCTGCGGATCTTCCTCTACAACGACGGCCTGGTCCGGATGGGGACCGAGAAGTACCACTCGCCCAACGAGTCCAACCTGGTGACAGACAGACAGACAGACAGACAGACAGACAGACAGACTAATAGCCAGGCAGGCAGGCACCCAGCCAGCTGTGCCAAGCAGCTGTCTTATCAAATATTAAGGGCCCCCAGGGTCTCCAGGGGTGTGTGTCGGATAAACCCGTCACACGTGTCCCAGTCCGTAGTGCGTCGTCAAGCCATCAGGTGTGCCAGGGAGATGAATGGCATCATGCTGCTCTAACGTCTTGTGTTTGGAGTTAATGGGGGTTACGCCATGTTGTTTTTTGTTTTTCTCCATGTTTATGTCGGTCTTTACTTTTTTCTACTTTTTTCTTAGTGTTTTTTTTTTTTTTTTTTTTTTTTGTTGATGGTGTAGGGACATCATCTGCCATTAAAGATCATTAATTGGATTATTAAAAGACCATTAATCATTCCTTGTTTTTTCCCCCTTACAGAGCCAACTGTTCATGCACCTGACAAATTACTCTGTCAACAAACACAACGAGAACTTTGAGCGAGATGAGACCATAGACAAAGGAAGCAAGAGATCTGTGGGCTGGTTTTCCGAGTTCCTCCGGTCCAACGATTTCGATGTGGCCAAGTTCTGGAATGATGTATCAGTAAGTGTGCAAATCTTTTGGTGTCAACATTTGATGATTACTCTCCCAGGCGGGTAATCCCAATCCCTCACCAACATGACTCAGAACCAGGGGCTTTAAAGTTCATCTGGTTGGGCTTCCTCTCTGATCTTGCCTTGTGTCAGTATGGTCACATTCATAAACAAATAATGAAATAACAAGTAATTTTTTTTTTCTTTTCGTTTTTGATTCTCAATTGAATATCAAATAAACGAATGATACACGGACCCAGTACCAGTCTTTGTTTTGTTTGTTTGATGTGCATACCATTGCCCCCTTTTTTGTGGGAGTGTGTCAAGCATTTCTTTATTTTATAATCAGTATTTTCAAATATAGAAAACCTGACCTACATTTGTAGAAAATAAAGTAAAAAATCATTTTAGGATAGATAAAGATTGCACATAAAATCTGCCCAAGCGCTGAAGATCCTATTTGCTCAGGATGTGTTGTCCAAAGATAAACTTGCTATCGTAACACCCCCAATTATCACCACTTTTGTTCGGAAATTCTAAAACAATGATGTTTTTTAACACTTCAAAATAACATTTGCTAAATGAACCTTACATTTTTCAGTAGCCATAGGTGTGTAGATTTGAACAAAATCTGGTTTGGTTCTTTGCGGGGAGCATTTACTGCCTGAAATATCCGATTTTGTTTACCATGCTCGGAGTTATAGTGCTGGCCTGATGGGTCGCCCTATTTACGCCCGTTTCAACGGCACATGAGCAGTTAGACGAGAATTCTCGTCATGTAATTAAAATTCCACTGGAGCTCCAAGCGGATGTGTATACGCAGCCTTACAACACTGTTTACAGCTCTTCGAGTCACGGTAAAATATCATTTTTGGTACATAGCTAATTTAGATACACCTATGGTGTGGGTGCTTGCGTTTCGTTAGAAATCCGCCGTCTTGGTTTGTATAGAAATTGATATTAAGTGACACATACACGCAAGATGGCGGAAATACGGGACCGACGGTAATAGGGGGAGTTCTGATATAACTGTTCTTTTTAGACCAAAACGTAAGTGTGGATAGAAACGAGTCAATGAGAGTTATGACAACCAGAACCCAATCAGAACATCCAATCAGAACCCTCAATTAGAATCCACAATCAGAACCCCCAATCAGAACCCCCAATCAGAACCCCCCAATGAGAACCCCCAATAGTAAAGCAGACTTCTACAAATTTAAAGAGATGCGTTGCCAGACAAATGTTGGCACTTGGGTGTCCTATGTGCTGCAATGAGAGATCAATACCACGTTAGCAATGTGAAGCAGACATAAGAACAAAGAACATGAGAGAGGAGTTACTCATAGCACATCTCAAGACCTTTCTGTTTAATGATCACTTCTCCTCCACACCCAACACATAGTTCCTACAGATAACTTGTCTTTGTTGTATTGTTTTTGTTTGTTTGTTATTGTATTTCCCTGCCTTTGTCTCTGTTGTATTTTTTTGTTTGTTTGTTATTGTGTTTCCCTGCCTTCCTACTATGTAAAGCGACCTTGGGTTTGAGAAAGGTGCTATATAAAATGAACGTTTATTATTATTATTATTATAAAAACAACCGGAGAGCTGAGGGGAAAAAAACTCTGTTTCCATAGATACAGTGACAACAAATCTGTTCTTTTTGGCCTTCTTTTGTGTTCACCGAACCTGCTTGTACCACGGAGAGCCATTTGCAAAAAATGCATTGCCATGCTTGTCAGTCACTTTGACATACACGGCACAGCGTATAATGAATGTGGGCTGAGGGAGGTGCTTAGCAGAGAGACTTGAAGGAGGGGGCTTTTCAAAGCTCTTTGTTTTTGGCTTGTGTTTACCTCGGCCAGAGTTAGATACTGTTGCTTTATCATTACGCTGGCCAAAGACGGCGTTGCTTATTGTGCATTCTGTTGCTTTTGCAAGACTAGAATTCAGAATAAAATACAAATAAATGGGCAATTCCGCACAAAACTGCCGAACAAAACCATGGTATTTAGTTGACGTTATGGACGTGACAGTTTTGCGTGGAATTGCCCAAATACAAAATGGATAAATAAATATGTCAGTTTTGATCAGCATTCAGCAGTATTCTTTTACTGTAGGTGTATTTTTCGCAGTCAAAAACATGAGGTGTTGCAGATTTACCGTTTGGCTTGTCTCCATGAATGTAGGTTATGATTTTTGTAGTTGAGTTCTCGTGCTGAAGCGCTCTTTCTTCTCTTCCTTCAGTTCCGCTGTGGAACCTTGAAGAAATCGGCTCAGAATGATTTTCTTTCACAGTCCTCTTGACCCCTGACCTTTCCTAGAATTGCTGCTCTCGGATTGATTTGGGGCTTCACAGTCCTCCCTTTATTCCGCCCGCGTCTCTTCCCATCCTCCCTTTCCTCTCCTCCTCTCCGCCGCACCGCATGTCTCCCTTCGTCTCACCTGCCAGTGCCAATCAGCGGGCTTTGAGGAAGAGACAAGTTAAAGTGCAGCCCTCTCCCACCCCCTATTCAACACATGTGTCTTTGTCCACACACAGAGCCACAATGCTTGACTTGTATTTACCTGCCCTTTGACCCAGACGCAGCGTCTACGCCGAGTTGACAAACACCCTCGACATTCAGCCTTTTGTTTTCCTCCCTCCTTTTCTGCTCCGTGGAACAGGGGCCTGTCGCGCTGCTTGTCACTAATACATGATATCTTGCCACATGGAGAATACAGAAGGCTCGCTTGGAGAAAGGAGAAAAATAATCTTGGCTGCCTAGTGCTCTCCCTTTTCTCTCTCTCTCTCTCTCTCTCTCTCTCTCTCTCTCTCTCTCTCTCACAATCTCTCATATTCTCCTTTTCTCTTCATCTACACACACACACACACACACACACACACACACACACACACCATTTCTCCGACTGTCTCTGTCGTTCTCTCTGTTACACACACATGCACTCACACACACACATCTCTGTGTCTCTTACACACACAGACACAGCCCTATGTCATAGCAGACACCTCTGGGCAGCAGGCAGATGGCAGGGCCCCTGAAATAGAGCTGGCGGTGCCCACCGCGCGTGTGCCGTGTGCCACGGGATCCCACTGCCGCCACCGCCGCCACCACCACTACTGCCACCGCTGCTCTGTGTGTCCTGCCTGTCGGCTGGAGATGCATGCAAACCTGTCCCGCTCCTCTCTGGGGGAGGCTGCGGCCTGTCTCTGTGCAGATAAGAGAAAGAAAGTGAACGAGAGAGAAAGAGAGAGAGAGAGCGAGTGAGCGAGAGAGAAGAAGCGCTGCCATGCTTCCAGATCATTTATTCCCCCTCGCGCCCCTCCGCTCTGTGTTGCTGCGCTCCTTCTGGGTGACAGATTTTGTCGGCTCCATCCCATTAGGCAGGACACCGTCTAATGTCCCTCTATTATTCAATGCGCACGCTAGGCCGGGCGATGCACAGTGTGTTTGCAGGGCCCACACACACAGACAGACAGCGAGACATAACAGATGCCCAGAGCCAGGGAGCCGCTATCGGCCGCAGCAATCAGCGCAGAGAGGGATGGGGCCGCTGGAACTCAAATGGGCTGACGGAAATATTGGGCTGATTACACTCGCTCTCTCTTCCTCCTCCTCTTCTTCTTCTTCTTCTTCTTCTTCTTCTTCTTCTTCTTCTTCCTCTTCTTCTTTGTCTTTTTTTGTCTTCTTTTTTCTCTTGTTTTTTTGTTCTTCCTCCTCCTTTTCTTCTTTGTCCTTATCTTCTTTCTTCTTCAGGTCTTTCTCACACACTATTTCTTCTTCCCTTCTTCTCTCCTCTCTTCTCTGTCTTTAAATATGTAGTAAATCTCACTTTAAATATATGTGTGTAGTAAATGTTACTTTCTCTTCCCTATCTTAAAGGAACTGGTGGTGAAAACGCTAATAGTGGCCGAGCCTCACGTCCTGCATGCCTATCGCATGTGCCGCCCTGGACAGCCACCAGGGAGCGACAGTGTCTGCTTCGAGATGCTTGGCTTCGACATCATCCTCGATCGCAAGCTCAAGCCCTGGCTGTTAGAGGTATGTGCACAGAATAAAAAAACACTTTTGGAACCATGAATAAATAAACAAATTCTACTCATTCACATTTTCTATAAAAAAAAAAAGCCCTGAAATCTTCTAAAATGGGGATTGAAATATGGGTCATGTTTTTGGAGCCATCTCTTATTCGGGAGAGTAATGATGATGTCTTTGTTATGTCAGGGCAGTTTGAGCCATGACATCTGGCAAGTTGTGCTTAAAGTTTTGCCAGCCAAACACGCAAACATCCACCATCGCCGTGGCTGGTGGTGGTCATTTGTAAACATTGGTCTGGTTGCGTTGCAGTGAATTATGGGGTTTGAGTGACTGAAATACAGAGCAGACCCTGGCCCTTGTGTGTAATGTTATTCTTTCTCTGTGAGTAGCTCAAGTTTGTCTGGCACTTTTCAAATTGCCAGTGGTTGGCCCAAAATGGCAGTGTTAATAAACTTAGGAAAAGATGGCATATTACACACACACACACACACACACACACACACACACACACACACACACACACATACATAAACTATACAAATGTGCACTTAAACAACTACACACACACACACACACACACACACACACACACACACACACACACACACACACACACATACATAAACTATACAAATGTGCACTTAAACAACACACACACACACACACACACACACACACTCGCACCCCTGCCAGTAGATCCAGAAGCTGATTTTGGTGAGGGCCCTTGCCAGTGGAGAGCTGTGCTCCCTGAGTCGTGCAGGAAATGTAGGTCAGTCTGCAGGTTGGCCAGCCAGCCACCCCAGGAATGCGTCTCTCGTTCTCCCCCTCTCTCCTCTTTCCTCTCCATGATTGTCTGTCGCTGCTGAACGATCCACACCAGCTTTTCCAGGCAGCTCGCCGCCTGATGTCAGCCAGTTAAAGCATGACCTAAATCCTTTAGCTAACCCAAAGTGCTGGGCTTTTTCTTTTTCTTTTACTCTCTCTCTTTTACTCTCTCTCTCTCTCTCTCTCTTCCCTTCTCTGTCTCTCTCTCCAGCGTCTTTCTGTTCTCCCACAAATTGATTCTGCTATGTAAAACGACCGTAGGATCATTTGTTTTCACCACCGCAGAAACCAAAATAAATCTTTATTATTTTTGTTTTGTTTTATTTTAAGCCCAAACTGTAAAATAATTTATGTTTTCGTAGATATTTTAGTTCTGTCTTGGTTTCACATGGACCCCTGTATTCGGTGGGTGTTTTGTTTTTCTCCCAGTGATTGCTAGAAGACAGGTCTAACGTGCTGCCTTGATGCTGACGGAGTCTGCCGTGCCGTGCCGTGCCACGATTCCTCTGGCTGTTCCGCAGCTTGTGCGTGTGATAGAATGCAAACAGCCGTAGATGCCGTTTTTACACTCCGTTGGTAATGATCCCCTTAGTGCTCTGAGCAACCTGCCATAACTCCCATCAATTAACATCCTTTTCAAGTCCCCCACACAGGAGCAAAAAAAATCTGTTGCTGTTTCACGCTTCATTTGCGGAAGCAATCATTTATAGATGAATTCAAATGATTAGTCAGGTGCCATTTCTGAAAGCTCGACTGCAGGGTTTGCCTCATCAAAACTTGATCTTTACTGCTTCATATCTGCCTATATTTAATGTAGTTTATTTTTTTAAATTCCGATATTTTTTTAAAACTATTGTATATTTAGGCCCTTTCTGCGTAACTTGAATTTTTGGGAAGGTTTGATCTATAGAGATAACGTTACCGGATATGAAACATTTGATAAATTCTGATGTTTGTTCATTGGAGTTCAATTCCATCTCCAGATGTGAAGTCCTCTCCCCCTCTCTACCTCCATGTGGGTGTATTGAGACATCAAGCAGTGATCACAGGCTCACATCTCGCTACACTTCTACTGTTGTGTGTGTATTTTTTTTAATACATATATATATATATATATATATATATATATATATATATATATATATATATATGTGTAAGTTGTTTTTTCGTGTCTACCCCCCCCCCCCCAAATTACATGTGATCGTTTATTTATTTTAAAGGAAACATTGAGAAAATGAGATCTAGCAAAAATGCGTTCGAAAAAGGCAGGATGAAACGTGTGTGTGTGTGTTGTGTTTTTGACCCAGGTAGCTAAGAAAACAACACTCACAGTGTTTCCCACAGAATTGAATTTCATTTGTGGTGGTTGGTTTGCAGAATTAACTTTAAATACAAAAGTTTTTAACAAATTAGCACAGTGTGGTTATGATGCTAACCAGATTTAAGCACAATTGAGTGCAACCTGGAAAATCATTGTGTGGTGGTCAATGTTGATATTGTGGTGGGCCGCCACAAATAAGTCAATGTATGGGAAACACTGACTCAGGCATGTGTAGGGACCACAGACACGCAAACACACTCCGAGATCGTTGTGACAGGCACAGAAAGGTTGGAAATCAGCAGCAATATTCTCATGAATAAACACACGAAGAATCGCGACCGTGAAACAGAGAGAGAAGGAGGGAGAGAGTGAGACAGAAAGAGGAGAGATCCTGAAGAGGTGGTGGGCTGATAAGAGACTCTGTCACTGGACGAAGGTATTGTGTCCACGCACAGAGAAAAAGGAGAATCTTTTGTGCGATGCTTATCTTAATTCACTGGGCTTTCAACACCAGTTTCGCCTCCTATTGACATTCAAAACAAGCTAGTCCTCCCCCCACACACACATATATACACACACACAGACACACACACACACACAGTGTAACCCTAGAAACCTTACTTTCATTAGGTCCCCTGAACATCATCTTGGTGTCGTCTGCAGCACATTCAATCTGTGTGTGTGTGTGTGTGTGTGTGTGTGTGTGTGTGTAATGCTCTGATGTGACAGCCTGCAGTTGGAATGCTAATTGCAGAGCTGCCTACTGATTAGAGCGGTTGTTGCATAGGAACCAAAGGGGTCAGCTAGAACCTTCCAGAGAGCTCCTACCCATTAGGAAAATCTAGTGGTGTAACACGCTGATATCACTGCCCCCGGGCCCTCTGGTCTTTTTTTTTTATTTATTTATTTATTTATTTATTTATTTTTTGTTTCTCAACTCTTTCCAGGAGCTGGTCACACTGGAGTTGTTAAGCTAGCATGACGAATAATGTAAAAGCAGGCGACAGGCAAATATGCAGGGCACACAGTGAGAGAGAGAAAGAATCTACATGCAAACTGCCCCTTTAAATGATGCGCATGTCTGTCCTGCTCGAGCTCTTGCTGCGAGAATATTTATTGTTTTTATGAATTCGTGGTGGGTTTTCTCCTCCCGAGCTTCACTGCCTCCTGGACCACTTGCGGAGTTCGTGCTCATTACAGACGAGTTTACTCTTTGTTTTCGGATTTTGACAAAAAAAGAACAGCTGGTTTTCCAAATGAAAAGAACAAGTGCTCGCGAGCTGATACAATAATTAGTGTCCTGAAGAGAGAGCTGCTCACTTTTCAGCCACTCCACCTTCTCTCTTTTTCCTCCCTCACTGTGCTATTTTCTTGGTTTTTTTACTCTCATTCTTTTTTTCTCTACTTCACTTTAAAACAGCCCCTTGCCCCAGGAAGTCATTGCATATGGATATAAATATATGCAGTGGTCTGTTTTCAGGGAGAGCGTTTCACAGGCGTGTGCAGCCGAACGTTCCCTTCGTTCCCTTATTTTTAGAGAAAATGCACAATGATACACAATGGTACACAATGTTCATTCCCATGAGGGCTGACTGTAGGTGCTCACTTCTTGATGGGTTTTCGTTGGGTTTTCTGCAACACCATAATGGTGCCTTCTTTTGTGTTTATGTTATATGTTATGCTATATTATGTTATATTATATTATGCTATGTTATGTTATGTGGTTGTGTGGGTGTGTGTCGTGTGGGTGTGAGTGTACACATTTGTACTGGTGTGTTTTATTGTATGTGTATGATGTCTGTTGTGTAATTGAAGGTAAGTCATTTGTGCATGTACAACTTGTGTCTGTGAGTGTTTATGTTTGTGGTGTTCATGTGCGTGCATGTGTGTGTGTGTGCGTGTTTGTGTGTGTGTGGGTGGGTAGGTGGGTGGGAGTGTTTGTGTGTGTGTGTGTGTGTGTGTGCGTGTGTGTGTTTGTGTGTGATGTGCTGGCGGAACTGGTGTCGTCGGGTGGGAGTGTTGTATGATTAGAGATGAAAGTGGCAGTGGTTGCAGGGGCGCCTATGTTTCTGGAACAGTTACATCGTTCAGACTACACTCACCCGCAGAGGTGGTCAGATCTTCCCTCCCTCCTCCCCTCCCCTACCCTACCCCCGGCTGTTTCTAGACGAGTGTGGCGGCTCTTTCCGGAAACTCAGCAGCACAGCCAGAGCTGCTCTCGTCCTCCCCCTCCATGAGCGGACGTAGCGAGCACCAGGAAGCGTAAACAAACAGGCCCCTTTACAAACTGGACCCTTTCATCCCGCACTCACACACCCCTGTTTGATCTTCCAAGAGACTGTCCGAAGCAACGGTCACCCACACACTCGCACACCCACACACACACACACACACACACACACACACAGTGAATTCCAGATATATACAACCACACACCTTGATGTCATGTGTAGCCTGTGGTTTTATACATAAAAAATCCTCTAACACCAGTGAAGCTTGAGGGCCACAAAAGCAGAGTTCATAAATTAGCATTTTTATTGGGATGCTATGCTATCGTCTCACATTACATAAATGTGATTTCAGTTTCAACACTTAACATATAGCTGTATAGAATATATTTTTCTGCACCACTTTTTTTAACTGCTTTTATTCCAAAAAGTTCAAGTCAGGGGCTTAGTGATACACAGTATAAGCAAAATATTGATGATTTGTAAATATCATTGATTGTTATTGTAAACTTAAGTGATACTTGTTTGTAAATATCATTGATTGTTATTGTTAATATGTACAGTATAGAGACAGACATTTAGTGACACAGGTATTGGCCTGCATTGCAATGCTTTATCCTGCAGTTCTGAAAGCTACACTAGTGCTCTCCTCTAGGTGGCACTATTTATCTTTTAGAGGTCCTTCTAGCGAAGAGGATTTATTGCAAACAGTGATCTATATGCTTGTCTGTCTCTATCTGTCTTTGTAGAACTATGTTACATTGTTACCACGGCATTCTCATGCAATAATGCTCAGAATAAACATTCCTCTGTCTGTTGCGTGGAGTAATTAGCCATTCTGTCCAGCCCATGTGCCATCATTGAGCACACAGCAGTACTTCAAAAAAAGGCTCTGTGTGCTTGTGTGTGTGTTTGTGTGTGTGTATGTATGTACTTGTATGTTTGTGTTGTGTGTGTGTGTGTGTGTGTGTGTGTGTGTGTGTGTGTGTGTGTATCGTGTCCATGTGTGTGTGAGATCCTCAGGCGACTTCAGAAGGTGCTGGTAGTAGTGGTGCGGGTCGGCCCAATCCTCAGCCCCAGTGCACCCTGGGAGCGGTATTGTGTTTCGGAGGCTGAATTAGCCAGCACAAATGCAACAAAGGCCTGGCAAAGTGATTGATAATGATGGGAAACTGGAGACGAGGGTTAGCGGTGCGTAGCGGCATGCTGTGCTATACCACCGCCACGCTCCGCTCTGCTCTGCTCTGCTCTGCCCTGTTTGTTTGGCTTCGCTTTGTTTTGGAAGCACTTGAGCTAATACCCTGGAGCCTCTCGGTCATTTCTGAACCGGAAAGAACAGCATTTGTTTTTTTACAATGTCAACATTTTTGTGTAATAAGAAAAAAGCAAAACAATTTCTGTATGTATATATATATATATGTATGTATGTGTGTGTATGTGTGTGTGTAGATGTACATTGATTGTCTGTGCAAAAATGATTTTAAATTTAACTTCTCTCTAACAATGGATGCGTTACATACTTCAGCGAGTGTCCCATCATGTTTTTCAACTGGGTTGTGTGTGCGTCTGCGGCTCCTGTCGCCTCATCAGAAGTCCTTACTGCTGTTCCTGGACTCTGCACTCGTTTGCCTTTCTGCTGGAGCTCTAAGCGCAGTAATGAAGATCGTTAGAGCACTAGCACATCAAAGTAAATTCAAACCAAATGTGGGATTTGTTGGAAGCTGATTGCAGGCCTGACTGTATTCACTATGGACCTTAATGCACCTATGGATCTGTTCGTATATTATTTATGAATTGCAACTTTAATCACATGCAAAAAATAGTAGATATGGCGAAGTGAATAGATGATGGAAGAATTGGGTGACTAGATCAATGCATTGCAAAAAAACCTATGCTATTAATTTATGAACATTAACACACATGCACAGATTAATATTTTTTTTTTTTTTTTTAAAGAGGAAGGGGTAAAAAGGTTTTGTTTTCACTTGACACTTACACTATTACATTATGAACATGTACACATGTACACATCATCTTTCTCTCTTTTCTTTTTTTAATTTTGAAAGGGGGAATAGGTCTAATCAGAAAGTGTTTTCTTTTCACTTGACATTTTTATTGAATGGCCCTTCATGTCCCGTCTTTAAGGGCGTCCCAGAGACACGTAGGTAGCCCACTGGGGAGGCTTTAGGGCCTGTGGGTGTTCATTAGACCCACACCGCCAGGACTTCCTCAGTGCAAAACCAGCTCCGCTGACTTCCCATCCATCTCAGGCCTTGGCCAATGACAGATTGACACCACAAATCACCAAGGAAAGTGAAAAGAAAGAAAGAGAGAAAAAAAAATGCTGAAATACCCTGAGGATTATGCAGCGGAACAGCATTATCTTTACTTCAGCCAACTCTGTTTTTTTGTGATGTTTATTATTTGTGAGAGGTGTGGGAATTAAAAATGGTGATCTGTCTCCTCCCACCTCCCCTCTCTTTCCTCTCCTCTCTCTCTCCTCTCCCCTCTTCTCTCTCCTCTCCTCTCTCCCTTTTCTCCCCTCTCCCCTCTTGTCCCCATGGAGGGATGAGTTGAATTTGAGAGAGTGAGATAAGTGCTCTCTCCATAGACTGAAAGCACTGCTAAAAAAAATGTGGTGTGTGTGTGTGTGTGTGGGGAGAACAATTCCCACTGTTAAATGCCTGACACTATAACTCAGGGTACTCTTGTGTTAGACAACATTAAAGAGGCCCTCTTTGTTACATTTTTCCCACCTTCTCTGTGTGTGTGTGTGTGTCTGTGTGTGTGTGTGTGTGTGTGTGTGTGTGTGTGTGTGTGTGTGTGTGTGTGTGTGTGTGTGTGTGTGTGTGTGTGTGTGTGTGTGTGTGTGTGTGTCTGTGTGTGTGTGTGTGAGTGGATGGTTGTGTGTGTGTGTGTGAGTGGATGGTTGTGTGTGTGTGGTTGTGTGGTTGTGAGTTTGTGTGTGTGTGTGTGTGTGTGTGTGTGTGTGTGTGTGTGTGTGTGTGTGTGTGTGTTTGAGTGTGTTGTGTCAGTGCACTGGGCCAAGCCATCTGCAGGACAGCTCTTCAGCTCTTACTGGGTATCAGTGCACCTCCTAAAGCCATGGTCAAAGACTTTGGTGGATGGGTGGGGTGGGGTGGGGGGTTATGCGGCCTGCTAGGTTACAGCCAGTACAGTAATACTCATTGATGTAGTCCACAGTTGCCATCGTGGGGCGCCTCACTCACCCCTGCGCTGCTTGCTTGTGATGTAAATATTATCTTTCGGCTCCCTCCCTCCTAAGCCGCCCACACATCAGTAGGCACCTTTATGTTGGGGATTAGCATCCAGCTGGGGGAGGCTAGATTTCGCCGGGACGCCCCCCCCCCAGAGACACGCCGCTCGGCCCCCGGCGGGCTTTAATGACCCGCTGGCCGGAACCGACTTCGACAACCGACCAACCAAGACCAACTTGTACACGTTTTTTTTTTTTTTGTCAAGCACAGTAGCAATGTCTTATTCTTTCTTGGGAAATGCTTTTTGTTACAAGTAAAAGTACTTTCCCCTAATAGAAATAAATCTTTAATATGTTTAGTAATATTATTAGTTTTTTTAAAACTGACCTAAAACTGACTTTTTTTACTGACCTTAATCAAGCATGGAAAAAAAAGAGGTGTCTGTAGTCTTTAATGAAAGGAAGTTAGCTGGAGATGTTTTGTTGTGCTAACCCTAACTCACTTGAAAGGTCAAATTACTGGTTGTGTGGTGTGTCTCACTCACTCCGGAGAATAGGTGTTATCTTCTCCAGCCCGGCTCTGATATCTGATCCCGTCTTTAGCGCTGCTACTGCTGCTGTGGTTTAAGCCGTCCAGCAGGAAGACATTCAGCCAGGCCTCCTCCTCCTTTACCTCTTTTGTTGCTTTTAACGGCTCCTGGACCATGAAGAGCGGCAGGAGACGGAATTGATTTCTGGCATGTTACAAATAACACTTGGTACCCGCATTCAGGTTCCTTGACAACTCTTAACCCCCCCAAAAGAAATGTTGTCATTGTTGAGTTTGAGGGCAGCCATCACAGCCTATTCAGTAGATCTCTTTTCAGAAGCTGAGTGCTGTACTGTACAGCTTAGTTCGCTTGCACTCATGGGTACAGTCTGTTAAAAAATGTACAGCTCGGCAAAGTCCAGATTCAGCCCTGATACTGGCAAGGTTCTTCATGTTCTACTGTGTTTTTGTCAAGGGGATGCATAGAGGTTGTATCTTCGAAGCGTCCGAAGTGGCCTATTGTGTTTGGTTTTAGCTTGGGGGGGGGTAGCAACAAGCTGTAACAACGGAGCTTCGTCTTGTGACTGGCATGGATGCGGGTATGTTGACCAGACGGCTGCCCTTCGACGGGACAGGATATGGGCTACTAGGTCAAAGATGACAAAGAAAAGACTCTATTCATGATAACAACAATGGGAGAAAATGCCAGTGCTTCTAAGGAATGTGTTTGAAATGGTATTATACGGAATGAACACTATTCTCTTGTGCTTTGTTGCAGATCAATCGTGCTCCGAGCTTCAGCACCGATCAGAGGATTGATCATGATGTGAAGAAGGGGGCCCTGCTCAATGCCCTGAAACTGCTCAACATCAGGTAGGCTCAGGAGCCGCTGTAGTGCACTGCAGCATAGTAGTGTTGCCCTCGGTTTGATTTCTCTGGAATCATCAGACACAGCCTCCCGAGCCCCCTTACAAGGAGGACTGCGGAATTAAACAAAAAGCACATATTCAACCCTGAGATGGCTAAGGCTGTTTAATGTTTCACACACTATTGATTCCCTCATCTCACAACAGAAACTTTGAAACCTTTTTGATGTTTGTAGATCTTCTTTCTGTTATTGTGTGCAGAGATACGGTGGGAGAGAACATTTGGAAGTCTTGCATGGTGGATTTCTTTTTTTCTGTCATTGTGAGAAACTGTGTGTTTTAACTTTGTGAGTTATTTTTACTCTGCAAACTGACTTTTTTTTACATGCCGTAACCACCACACAGAGAACTCACCATGGCAAGAGTAGCTCAGTTATGGCTCCCCGCACGTTTGGCGCATGCGACAGGGCGGAGTTTAGACTGACTCACTGGTGTGACTTATCGTGACTGGCAGAGGTGAAATCCACGTCATTGTTTCCCACCTGTAAGAAAGCAAGTCGTAATACAACTGGACTGGGTCATAAAGCAGGATGCGTAATTACTGTAGTTCTCCAAGGAGGAGCTGACAACACCAGAGAGAGCGTATTAGAAAGACGATGAGGACATTAACATGTATTTTACTAACAAGTTAAAGATTACAGTAATTTGACAGGAAAACATTTGATCTGATTTAATTTAGTGAAGATAATTGATAATTTACAATGACCACTTACACAGAAAATACTATTAGTGCATACAGTCTAGGAATTATATTTTAGAATGCTTCGATTTCATATTTATTTTTTTATTAAACACATATCTACAGTCTTATCTCTGACAAACTGTTTGTAACACTCTCTGAGTGTGAAGTTCATATGAAATGTTGCTCACACACCTTGCAGACCCTTGTTATCAGACAAATTTAAAGGTGCGTGGTCTGTCTTTATCAGTGGCATATTTTATGTGACTGCATATTTTCCTTATTTTCATGCTGTTGTTCCTGATATAAGTGTAACCATGGCCATATGGAAGCAAAGTGTGTTGGTTAACCAGTGGTAACCAGTCTTAAAGGTTAATCCACTGCATTTCAAATCACTCCAGTACAACCTAGGAATAGATTGTCAGTTGTACGCTTAGTAAATTCTGTCCTTTGGCAGATTTTTTTTTTCAGAGAGAAGGGAAGTATTTTACCTTTGCCCAGTCAAGATTATCCAGTGAATAGTGTGGACACCTTTAAGATCAATAGCACTGTATTTGGTGAGGTCTTAGCACAGTAAGAGTTTTCAAAAAAAAAAAAAAAAGAAGGAAAAAATGGATGTGGACACAGGAGTGCTCCCCAGAAACCCCGGGCACTTCCTAGCCTTTGCTCCCACAGTGCAGCTGCAAATTTGAAGGGTCAGTGGGCTTTCTGTCTTTTTTCCCCTCGACCTCCTCCTGTCAAAAACAAACCAAAAAAAAAAAACTCACCTTGCTCAGAAGCTTCCATGTATTTCACACTCACCGTTGCCTCTGTGTGTGTGTGTGTGTGTGTGTTTGTGTGTGTGTGCGTGTGCCGTGGCAATCAGGGCGAGCGATAAGAGGCGTAACCTGGCTCAGCAGAAGGCAGAGGCCCAGCGGCGTCTCTACGGCCAGGGGTCCATGAAGAGGCTCTCGTCCGTCTCCTCGGAGCGCGAGCGGCAGAGGCGCACCCTGGAGCGCAGGAGAGAGGAACTGGTACGCTTCACAGATGACCAGCTGAGTGGACATCGCCTCCTTTTTTTATTCTTTCACAGGCAATTATTTATTGATTTTTGCCAAGATCTGCACAGCGTACTGTGAGGAATCAGACAGAGAAACAAACAATAAATACAAACTAAACTAGAAGGGTAGGTAGTGTTTTGGCGACAATGATAAATTTGTGCACAAATACGTTGCAGCTTTCTAGACGTTGTAGCAGTGGTTATGTAGCATATAAGCAAGTTGCATTGATAGTGTTGGGGTATTTTGTATTGACCCAACCTTACTATTGGAAATACTCCGGAGAGACCGCTGACGACACTGTATTGTAGTGCTATGACTGTGTATTGCATCATTTAGAGCATTCGAAAGGCATTCACAGATCATTTAAGGTCCTGTCTCTCACTTTGACAAAGCAGGCTTCTGCAATGCTGTTTTTGCTTGTTGTTAAAATATTCAAAAGTAAAGAATATCTTTTTTTTTTTTTTATTGGATACCAGCACCCAAACACTCAAGGTAGTCCTCCATAGTTTTAGAGGAAACAATTCCCTGTCTATATGTATTTAGTTTGAAGTTCAGAAGTTACATGCAAAGGGTATTGCCAAAACTTGAAACTAGACAAATATACTTTATTTCATAGAATTTACAGCTTGCAGTTGCAATGTATTGATCTTCTTTTTCTTCTTCTTATTATTATGCAGAGTTGCAGAGTGTTTTACAGAGTTTGTTGTGTGTTCACTAAGTGTTCACAGTGGGCCCATGAATCCCATTAATTCTAGAAGGCCATTTTTAGCCACGTTAAGAACATCCTGTTTTGCGATGTGGGTGCTGAGCCAGAAAATCATCAGGAGGTAAACGGAGGAGAAAAAAAACATATGACAGCTAAAAAGAGAACTCTTCAACCCCATCCATGAAAGTGACAGATAATTACTCATCTGAGCATCTCTGGTGCTATTCCCACACAAGACGCATAGGACACACAGCAAAAAGCACAGTTTTTCTAAAGATACATACTCATGACTGATGATAACACATAACAATATCTTACGGAAATTGTACAGTTTTTATAAGTTTGTAACAGATGATTCACCAAAACAAACAAACAAACAAAAAAACAAACAAAAACAACACTGAAAACAAAAGAGAATCAGAATTAGAATGAGTTTGGCCAAGTGAGTTTGTCACCAGATCAATGATGTCAGTGGAACCCTATTTAGCAGGCTGTCATAACTTCGAATCTCGACACCTGAGTGCCTCTTGGTCCACACGGGCCTCACCCAGGACAATAAGTCTATTCTATTATTCATGAGCTTAGTTATTGCAGTTTTGGCTCCAGCTTCTAAACCAGGTGAGAGGCATTGAACCATAAAGTGTTTGTTTGACTATTTTATTAGTCTTTTCTGTCAGCTAGGGTAAAGGTATGCTGTAATGCATCCTCTGTATGACTCAGCAGGGGATGGTCAGGATGTACGAGTAGGTGCAGGGGAACATTCAGCGGAGATTGGTGATGGTAATAGGCACTACGCCACCAAGTCTCCTGCTAGTTGACCGGCTGACCTCGGCACAATTGCGCTGTTTTATGTGTTAAAATGGGAATGCGTTTTTTAAATCTGTTAGACTCATGAAAGGTCATGGGTATTGAACGAATGTTGAGACTGCATAGACTGTTTATCCATGCAACTTTTGTTTTAAGTAGTCTGCTCGCTCCCTAAAATTTGATAAAAGCCTGCGAATCCTCTGGAATGCATTTCTAGAATACATTTCTAACGCAGGTAGTTGTTCATTGACCACTTTCAGGAAAGGCACCGCTGACTGGATGAAATGTTTGCACTTGAGATGTTTTATTCCTCTTAATGTTTCCTCTTTCATCTTGTTCTCGCCTCAGAAAGAGCGTCTGGTCCAGGTCCGGAAGCAGATCTCCCGGGAGGAGTACGAGAAACGGCACCTGGGGAACTACAGGTGAGGCTTGGGGAACTACAGGTGAGGCTTGGATGCGTACCAATAACCTCTGCTATAGTCGCCCGCTGACTCCAAACCAGATCTGGCCTGGCTCTGGGCCGGCTCTGCCCTAGTCGTCAGTCCCATGGGAGAGCCCTTCTCTGGCGCCTCTCTGTTTAACAGGGTTGTTCATGGAGCACTCCGCTCTCCAGGGCATAAATGAAATTGAGAGATAGGGGGAAGAAAGAAAGAAAGAGAGAGAGAGAGAGAGAGAGAGAGCGAGTGGACCTCCCTGGGCTGTCCCAGATGGAATAGATCTGAGTCTGCTGCAATAGGGCCTGGTCCACTCTCGCTGACTATCCATAGTAACTGGCTTAGCCTGGCTGTGGCGTGGCTTGGCCTGCGGCTACCGCTGGATTGGAAATAAGCTATTTAAAAAGTGAATATGCACCAGCCACTGTCAAATAAATGGTCAAATTCAACAGCCACTTATTAGTAAATCATTATTTGGGGTTATTATCTGAAATCTATCAGCTACATTCATGATTGACCAACACTTGGCTGGTGGCTGGTTTTAATTTCCATTCCAGGGCACTAGTGTGACATGGCCAAACCTCAATTCTCCACTTGGTGCTGAGGCTAAAGTGCACAGGTTGTGCTAAGGTGGTGAACTGTGGTACAAGCCAACATACACAAGGCTGGTTGCCACATAAAACATGCCCACAAGTTTACAAAACTACTTAACACTCACCTTTGCTGTTTGGTGTTTCCATCTATGTCACTCCTTTAAACTCTATGTTCTTTCATTGTATTGGTCTGGAATGTTTGTAATGAAAGACATCCTATATATTAATATAATGTCCATTTATCTCTCACATATAGTAATACATACATATAACATATAGTAATATTCACCTCACATACAGTAATGTACTGTACATCTATTTCTACGAGGATATCAGCTCATCAGACATGGGTGTCACCAGTATTTCATCTCACGCTCCGCCATTATTAGTAGATATTAGTGCCGCGTGATAGCTATGCTCTTCTGTCTGCCTCCGGCTCCTCTCTGTGCTGGAGACTGGAGAGGCTCTTTGTTGTGGAGGTGGATTATTGTTTGTAACCTCCAAACAAGCCTTCTCAGCGGGGGACTAATAAGGAGCCTGATAGTCTAAATGCACAGCAGCAGGAGTTGATTTAGGGGCGCTCATTAGTGGAGGCTCCTAACTAACTTAGCCCTCTGCTAAATTAAACGGGGGGCTTCAGACGCAGACGCGTGCCGAGTTCAAAGACAGTCCGCCACATGTGGTCATTACGGCTTCCATCAGTCATTATATATGAGAGGGGTCACCCAGTTTCTAAGGCATTGTGTGACCCTGCAGAATTTAAAGTTGCACTACAATTAATGATTACGGTCGTGTCGGGCTCTGTGCGAGTCCCTGCACACACAAAAGGTTCTTCAGGCCCCTAACAGAGACGTGTGAAGTGGTGCTGAGTTCCTGCTCTCGTACAGGAACTGAACTGACCTCATGTTTGGAGAAGATGAGAAGTAAACATGGCCATGATTGTGACCAAAGGATAGTTTATGCATAAATTAAATGAACGATGGATTATTTTAATCATGTTGTAGAAAACATGTTGTTTACTCATATACAGACTGTAGAAAGAAACGAAAAAATGAGACGATAACACATTAGTCTTGAAGACATTACTGTAGTGCAGGATTTAATCGAACTGCTTCTCGTTTCTTCAGTAATTCATTAATCAGGCTAATCCGCTCTATTGTATTCCATGGGCGCTAATCTACCTCTGCCGTGTCACACTTTTCCCAGTGTTTATGTTCCGTCTCTTAGTTTATCAGTGCAGCTTGCAACAGCGGGGCCGCACGCCTCTACTGTACATCACCAATAGCGCTTATTTGGGAGAATTTGACTCGTCTGAGAACAAGCAAAATGTTTACCCAGCGTGTCTTTGTTCTGTTCTTGCGTTCTGAAGTGGGAAATGCCACAGAAGAATGACTGAATCACTATACAAGCTGAACTTCTACTGAGGCCAGTATCAGAGTTTTTACTGAGGCCAGTATCACTGAGTTTTTAGTGAGGCCAGGATTACTGAGCTACAGAACGCTCCAGGCTCAAGACAGGAGTCAAAAGATTATTTTTACCAGCCGACAGAAACACTCATAGACTAAGCAGCATTAGCACATTAGCGTTTGGAAGCCACGGCTGGGGTTATCTCCAAACATCTCTACTAAAGGTGTAACCTTAATCCACATGTAACTGGTGGGGAGTGGGTAATCTGCCATTTTATGTTATAGGTCTAGGTGGAGGATTAACGTATGTTGGTTTACTTTGGTTTATCCCTTGATTGTTAAAGTGATAAGACATCTGGCAAAAGACTGAACTTTAGCACAGACTCATGAAATCAATCAGTCTTTCAGCACCTTCACTGTTGAAGTCAGGCTGGCAAATGTGATTAGTTTATTTTTGGTGCGATTGCCGAAAGCAAATAACAAATGAATGTAGAGATGAAGTATGAAGATGTAAAGAGTGGTTTATAGTGTTCTAGTCCCCTGTGAGTTTAGAATAAACATTCAAAGCGGTAAGTAAAGTCATGAGCTTCAGACACATGTCTAACATGAGCTGTCACATCACTGGGCCTAAAGAATGCACTAATGCACAGAACAAAAATGTCTTACTTTTAAGTGTACTTAAAAGAACAGTCAAGATGTGTCTGACGCATAAAAATAACCTTCTAAATGCTTTGCCCATCAACAGTCTTTTTTTCTCTTCTTGTCATCTCCCCCTCTTTCCCCTCTCTCCCTCTCTCCCTCTCTCTCTCTCTCTCTCTCTCCCTCTCTGTCTCCTGATTGGTCCTGCCCTGGTCCCTTATGTCCTCCTGCTGCTTTTCCCTCTTTTATTCACTGCTCTATATCGCTCCATCACTTGCGTTCTCCATCCTTCTCCTTTTCTCTCCCTCTATCTATCTCTCATTCTCTCTCCCCCTCTCTTTCTCACCATCTATCCTCCCCATCCATCTGTATCCCTTTCTCTTTACCTCCCTTATTCTCTCCCTTTTCTCTCTTCCCTCCATCTGCCTCTCTCACTCCCTCCATCTCTCTTTCCCTCCCTTCCCTCCCCTTTCTTTCTCTTTCCTCCATGTGTTGCTCTCTCTCTTTCCCCCTCTTTCTCTCATTCCATCTCTCTACCCCCATCTCTCTCACCATCTCTCTTTCTCTCTCTCTCCCACCCTCTCTACCTCCTTCTCTCCCTCCATCTCTCTCTCCCTCCCTCTCTCTCTCTCAGACGTATTTACCCCCCAGATGACAAGCTGCTCTTGGAGAAGTATGAAAGCCTCCTCTCAGCTGCCTTTCAGATATTTCTCGCTGGGCGGGCGGCCTCACTTCAAAAGGAAATGAATAATCCTCTGAAACGAATGAAGGCATGTACCTGAGACTCGGCAGCCTTTAGTGCTCAGTCGTGCAGTCTCTCTCTCTCTCTCTCTCTCTCTCTCTCTCTCTCTCTCTCTCTCTCTCACACACACACACACACACACACACACACACACACACACACACACACACACACACACACACCTTTCTCTCCCTTTCCTTCTCTATTCACATTCTCATAGAGAAAGAGAATGGGGTAGATTATGTGTGTGTTATTTCACTATGTCCTTGTATAAAAGCCCTTTAAAACCTGCACACAAAACCCCCTAAAACACACACCGGTACAAAACAAATGACACTTTAAATGTTTTATGACCTCGTCTTTGTCTTGGACGGTTTTGATGAGGTGCGGCCTTTCTCATTTTGCTCAAGTTTATCATCCGCTCCATGTGTTTTCTTTTGCGAGCCCCAGGATGTTGATTTTAAAAAGGGGAGATGGAGAAGTCTTCCAAGGCTGAGACGTGCATCTGGGCATATGAATAAGCCATTTTTCTTTTTTTTTACATGCAGCGAGTGCAGATGCGCAACACTTTGCTGAATAACCTTCAGTCTGAAAAGCTCGTTAAATCTTTAAAGTCACATGCAGTTCCTTCACTGTTGGTTGAAGAAAAGGACTGCTGTACAGGAGGGGGAGGTGTGAGAGGGAAGGTCGGAGGTAGAGTGGGGGAGGGGTGTTAGGGAGAGAGTGTGTGTGTGTGTGTGCGTGTGTGTGTGAGGGAGAGAGAGGGGGGGGTGTTAGGGAGAGAGAGAAAGAGAGAGAGTGAATGTGTGTGTGAGACAGTGAGAAAGTGTGTGAAGGGGGTGGTTCCTGTCACGTTGGCAGACGCCAGAACAAGAGATAGCAGCGAGAGGCGGCGCCATATTTGGGTCTGGCCCAGTGGCCGTGTGAGCCCGCTCCCGTGGTGCGGAAGCCGACCTGCTTGGGCTCGGACAGAGAGCGGTATCGGATCAGGTGATCAGACGCGCGGCCGTGCCAGCTCTTCTTTAGCCCCTGACCTTTCCTCTCACCAAAGCCTCTTCAGACATAAGTGCTCCCTCCCGCGCCACGCTGCGCCGGACCGAGCCAAACCCGCCACAGCGCCGTGCCGTTCCGCACCGTACCGGCCCGCGCTCTGTCTCGCCACAGCTCGCCTTTTCACACCAGCAGCATTTAATCTTGATTTTATTAACAATGGCAAGCTGCTCGCGAACAGAGAGAGGATTAGAGGGCAAATCTGGGCTGCCAAAAGCTAGGCCGCAGGAGGGCCTCTTTTGAGGTGTTTAATAGTAGAAATCTGAGGGCAAATATTTCATTATGGGATCTCAGATGGCAACAGACATTTTGGCTTTTACTAGACAGTCATAAATATGCTAGGTTGTGTGAGGGGAAGAGTCTGTACACACACTGGACATTAACATACAGTTGCGTTGACAAAAAGAGCAGGAGTATGTTAGAAGTCACTGTTAGAATTAAAACAGTGAAACACTCAGACTCTGAAAAGCATTTTGGAAATGTCTTTAATTCTAGAATGGGAAAGGAGTTGTGGATCTCAGTTCGAAGCAAGATGTCTTTAGATTATCAAGTATTCTAGCATGAAGTTTTTGCATTTTAGTCAAGAAACTGCACATTTTACGGGCATAGTTATTTTTTGGACTTTGGTTGGAACATGCATGGAAGCAGAGATCCCATCACCAAGTTAATTTCGACTACTGTTAAGAGTGTGCTGTCGTGTCCGTGTTACTATTTTAGGCTTTTATTTACTACAATATGCAGATGATGTGAAATGGATAACCTGGCCTGGCTGTCAATGAGAGTGTTTGGACCTCAGTGGGTCTGTTCGAAACGGGTGAAACGGCTGCCTTTTAAGATATCTAACTGGGGAGCGAGGCAGCAAGATAGATAGAGAGATAGATAGATAGATAGATACTTTATTGATCCCCAGGGGAAATTCAAGGTCTCAGCAGCATACATACAACACAAACACATTCTTTAACAGCAGAAAGAGTAATTAAAGTATATAATATAAAAACACAACTAAGCAGTAAGGACAGTAGAAGATAAAGAATACAATATATAAAAATATACTAAAATACAAATTACAAAAATACAAATTATACAAAATAACACTTAATCTAAATCAATTCTAAAACATTACACATAGAATTGACTTAATAAATCAGAGGCGCTTGCAATGACTGAGGCAGGGACTGAGCCTGTGATTCTCTGTGCATAGTAAGGTATGGTAAGGTGCTCTAAGGTGCTCTGTGTGAATGAGTGTCATGGTGGTAGTGCAATGGTGATAGTGGTCATGGTGATAGTGCAAATGAGTAAGTCAACAGTGCAACAATGCAGAAATAAAGTAAAGTACAGTCTATATATCTATATATTTAACTATTTAAGAAAATGTATAAGTGTGGCCACAGTTCGGCTGTGGCATGGAGGGGTTATGCATATGTGCTAATGTGCTAATATAGCATGCAAACAGTGAGGCATAAAGACAGTGGTACAAGTGGCTAGTGGACAGACAGTACCAAACATGGAGGGGGTGAAGAGGCAGGCAGACAGACTATGCAGAGAAGTCTATCTCTCCTCTTCCCTTAAGTAAGGCATTGAACAGTTCAATGGCCCTGGGGACAAATGACTTTCTCAGTCTGTCAGTTGTGCAAGGCAGTGAGCGAAGTCTCCAGCTGATCAGGCTCTTCTGCTCAGCTGCTCAGGAGCAAGTGCGGTTCGAAACCGAAAAAAAAAATAATTTTGCTGCCTTCTAAGATATCTTAGATTTCCCAAATAGCGGTCATTTTTGGAGGCAGCATCGATGCACACTTCATGCTCCCTCCTACCCATAATCCCTTGCGGCAACGTCTAAAACAGCTGTTAAAAGTAAACAAATATGGCGGATGACATCGGTTATTGCTGCAGAATCTGTTTAAAGGGACACCAGGCAACGTTTTTGTGTTAATTAATCATCTTCGTAAGTCTGTATATGGTAAAATGACTCATTACAGGGCGAATGAAGACTCTCTTGCCCGCCCCTTCTGTAGGAAGAATATCCCGCAAGTTATCCTACTTATCCTATGTATCCTACCCGCGACCTTCAGTCTCACAAAGTCTCAGACATCGCGAGATCAGTTTACATCCTGCATCCCCAGCACAGAGGCAGGCTAACGAAACCCAGCTAGCAATTGTTGCAAACGTGTGTATAATGCCAGAGCCGGCAAAGAAGCAGCGAAAACCCTTGATGGAAGATGCAAAGAAAAGGAAAAGAGCTTCCAGACCGGAAGGGGGGTTCGCACATGTATCGACCGCACAGGCGCTAGGGGAGCTTAAGTAGAAAAAGCACTCAGGCTTGCCTGGTGTCCCTTTAAAATGTAATTTGTGTCACCTTATTTTGCTTAGATTTGTAGATTTGAGAAATAAACTATTTACTATCCGATTATGCCATTGTTGTAACCATTATTAGCGTCTGGTCTGATATATCTGCCGCCCGTAAAACTAATTTATACCGTTAGCCTGCTAGCTTATGTAAGCTAATATAGTTTAATGTCCTGCCTTTGCTAACATCATACAGTACCATAGTTTTAACCAAAGATTCTAGAGTGCTACGGTCATTTTTAAAAGATGCATTTAATCCAAAGTCATGTCTAGTGAGACAGCTCTCTATGTAGAGAGGGAGGCAGCAGGCAGCTCTCTTCCGTTTCGAACATACCCAGTGTTTGTGTTTGTCCTAAGAGGTGTGTGCTGTGATGAGTGCCCTCTCAGTGTGTGTGTGTGTGTGTGTGTGTTCTAAGAGGGATTAGTTTGTGTCTACAGGAGGAGGACATCTTGGATCTCCTGGAACAGTGTGAGCTGGACGATGAGAAACTGACGGGGAGGTCTTCCCGCCAGAGAGGGTCCAAGGTAAGCAAGCGCTACACACTCTCACACTGGACACACACTCTCACACTGGATACACACTCTCACACTGGACACACACTCACACTGGACACACACTCTCATGGCATATTCACACACACATGCCACCAAATCATCTGCCATCATAGGCCTCTAGTCATTCTACATACACACGCATGCATACACACACACACACACACACACACACACACAAACACACACACACACACAACAGCTCAAGATCTACGCTCAGGTAATACATGGCATTTTCACATGAATGCCACCAAATCTTTCTTAGTCTTTTTGCACACACAAACACACACACACACAGACACACACACACACCTACAAAATACACATACAGTATACTCACATCAGCTCATGATCTTAGGTAAATAATACCTTATGCTCAGGGTGCCCCCATGGCATTTTCATTTGAATTTCACCAGATCATCCTCTGTCCAGGGATGCAAACTGCTCACCTGTGAGACTCACCTTTTTGATGGCAAAATGGGTCACACACACACACACACACACACACACACATTACACACACACACACACACACACACACACACACACACACACACACACACACACACACACACACACACACACACACACATACTATACACACCCACACCCACATGCATACACACACTATACATATTTGCTCACAACGTAAGATAAATAATGCCTCATTCTTCTCTGCTCTGCACTGCACTACAGCCTCCTCTCAAGGCAGATTCACACATACGCGTTCCTGCCCCCAACAGCCAGTGATCTCAGATAAACGCTCTGCTCTTCTCTGCTCTGCACTGCACTACAGCCTCCACTCAAGGCAGATTCACACATACGCGGTCACAATCACAGGCAGCTCGGCTAGTCATTCCCTACACCCAGCAGCCAATAGAATGGAAGAGCTGGGTTTCTGTTGTCGTTGTTGGCCAATAGGAAAGTGAGAGTGGAGCGAGCGGGTGAGATGGGTGCGTGTTTTAGTCTAGCGTGCGGAATGAGTGAATGTGCGCTGATAGCCTTCAGATAGCCCCTGGGTAACAGCACATGGCGTTTCCTCTCTTTGTAGTTGTTTCTGTGGTTGCTGGAGGTCGAGCCGCACTCCTCCTCCTGTGAAGTGTGTTGAGAGTGGAGCGCAGTGTGAGCAGCGGGAGTGAAAGGTGGAGGCGTCAAGGGGGCCCACAGCCTCGATGTCAAGTGCTTACAAGGTTAACTACACGGGAGCAATCACGTTTTTTTTCTGTGTGCGTCTAAATTAATTTGCGGCTGTCACTGTTGTCTAGTGTCTTTGTAGCCCGCGTGGACTGCGGAGAGCTCGGTAATGACTTAAAGATACACTGGCGTGGGTGGATTATTGAGCGTTTGGACCAATCAAGAGCACCTCTGAAAAGTAGTAATTTAAAAGACGGCGAGTTGATACTCAAGGAGCCTTGATCAGGAAACGGCAGAGCCGTGCCGGAAGTCGAGACATGAGAAGACTTCTTTTCTCTCTCTCTCTCTCTCTCTCTCTCTCTCTCCCCATCTTCTCTTCTCCACTCTCTCCATCCTCTCCACACGTCTTCTCTCCATCCTCTCCTCTCGTTTTCTCTCCTCGTCTCTCCTCGCCCTCCCATCTGTCCCAGAGTGATTGTGTAAGTCTGTTTCTGTGATTACATTCAGCACATTAATCCAGGAAAAGAAAGCAAAGCCAAATTAGCCGTTGAATAACAGATGTGAATGCCTTATTAATACTAACAGTGCTCTCCTTCCAGGGTGTGAAATCGACGTTCACTTTGATTAATTTTTATTTGAATTTTATTTATTAATCTATTTTACGGCCGTAATGGAAGAAATAATAACATGAGGGGAAGGTGGGAGTGTTGGATGAAGGTTAAAGATTCAGGAGCTGTTTGGACTGAATTAACATGTCTCCATCGCAGCATTAATCTGCACTCAGTCAATATAGTGCTCATCTCCAGCAAACCTCTCCTCCTCCTCTCCTCACCTCTCTCTCTCTCTCTTTATATATATACCATCCCTCTACACTCTTCTGTCTTTCTCTCCTCTCTCACTCTACTCCTCCTCCTCTCCTCACCTCTCTCTCTCCTCTCTCTCTCTCTCTTTATATATATACCATCCCTCTACACTCTTCTGTCTCTCTCTCTTCTCTCACTCTACCCCCCCAACCTCTCTCTCCCTATATGTCCCCTCTACACTCTTCTGTCTGTCTTTCTCTGTCTCTCTCTACACCTTTATCATCTTCTCTCTTGCTCTCTCTCTCTTTTTCCGTCCCCCCCAACTTCATCTCTGTTCTGCACCCCTCACCCCGCTTCAGTCTCCACGGCCTCTGCAAATTGAAGGGTGTAACGGTCAGCCATCGTCATCACCGCCATACAACAACCCCCCACAGCCCTCCAAATTATCATCATCGCCTACCGATGTCTGTGTTTGTCTGTGTGTCTGTGTCTGTCTGTCTGTCATGTGCAGGCATTGTCCTCCATGCCTGAGAGCAGCCACACACCCAAGAAGCAGCAGGGGGCCTACGGCAGCGGTTCCAGCAGTGGGGACGACAGCTGCTCCTCGGGCTCCGAGGACGAGGACGCCGACAGGGACGGGGACGGAGAGGAAGATGGAGACGCCGAGGCTGAGGAGAAGGACGACTCCCTGACCGAGAACAAGAGGGTCTCCTACAACCTGGGAGACGCCAGACATAAATCATCGGAGCGCTCCAGTAAGTCCGAATCCAGCCCAGGGCTCCTCTCATCTCACTTTTGGACAGACAGGCCCTGACAGGCTCGTTAATGGGTCCAAGACGTTCAGTCGGTTTATACTGGCCAGGAGGTTCTTATTGGAGAGCCCTCTCCACCTCCTGATGCTTTCCAGATGAGTGAAAATACCCTTAATTACTTAGAATAATTCACACACACACACACTCAGAGATTCTCTGGCTGTTTCCAGACCTGCTGCAGCACCGAATGTGAACAATGTCTAGAACCTTTTCATCAGACACATACACACAGAGAGAGACACACACAAACACAGACTTGCACACACACAGACAAATGCACACACACACACACACACACTTAGAGAATTACACACCCACACACATGCAGACCCTTTACACACATGCAACACACAAACAAGCACACATATATACACACACACACACACACCTGAAATGCACCTCTGAAACACACTGTTCCCAGTCATAGATTTATTTAACAGGCTGTTGGCAAAGGCCAAACATAGATTAGAGAAGTAACTCAGGGCAATGCTTGTTTACCTAATTAGGGTGTGCAACAACAAATCCATCTTTTCTAAATGAGAGTTACAGCCTCTGATATTTTACTCCCACACTCGCTTTGTTATCCCAACTCTCTGTGGTGTGCTGAGACTGTGTAGACACACACACACACACACACACACACACACACACACACACACACACACACATACTCACACACAGCCTTTCTTTAATAAGGTTTCTGATGTGTTCCAGTCCACTGGCCTGATGGAGACCGGTTTTACCTTTTGGGGTTGGAGTCGGGGTCGGAGTCGGAGTAGAAGGGAAAAGTTGGCTGTGAATTCATGTGAGGCTTTAGGACTGACAACTGTTAGGCTACTCAAGGGTCCATATTACATTTGAACCCAAACTCGAGCCCAGCTCACACTCACTCATTTATTTATTGTCTTCTGGAGTAGGTTCAGGGAGCTGTGACCTGTGCTGCTGTAGAAATGCTCCCACTTCAAGTAACGTACAGTATCTCCAGTACAGTATGATATGTGTGGGAAAGTACCGTATACAATTAAAGTGGGTACAACCCTGTACAATATTGAAAATGGTATCACCGCTCAATAATTGCATATTTCATACAAATTGACAAGTAGTGTATTTTCTCTGATGAACAACCAAAAACAAATACTTAAGAAAGGCTATGTAGAAAATACAGGCCTCAAAGGAGAAACTCAATGCAACAAAAGTGAATTCCAGTAATCCCAGTTTCAAGAACCTGATTAATATATGGCCTGCGAACCCCAGAACTCCCAACGTCCAGGGAAAAGCCTTGCCTGCTCTTATGGCAAATGGACTGCATTTATATAGTGCTTTTCTACTCTTTTCAGCACTCAAAGCCTTTTACAATTTCATACCTCACATTCACCCATTCACACACACTCTCATACACTGATGTCTGAGGCTGCCATGCAAGGCGCCAACCTGCACATCAGGGGCATGGGGTTAAGTGTCTTGCTCAGGACACTTTGACATGGTCATTAGTCAGCAGCAGGCAGTTGCCATTCGACTCCTCTACCTCCTGAGTCACCGCCCAACCACACTCTTAAGCACAAAACCTCAAAATAAAACTTTGCTAAAGAACATGATAAGAACAAGCCTTGTGGACATTGGAAGCACAAACATTCTCTGGTGCCAAAGATGAGACCAAGGCAGTGGTAGCGGTGGTGGCGTAGCAGCGAAGGAGCTGGGCGAGTACGCAGTAGCCTGAAAAGTTGAGGGTTCAATTCCCGGCTTCCACCGTTGTGCCCTTGACCAAGGCACTTAACCCTGAGTTGCTCCGAGGACAATGGCCCTTGTAATATAATTGACATTTGTAAGTCGCTTTGGATAAAAGTGTCTGCTAAACCTAAACATGTAAATGCAGATGAGGTTTGGCATGACCCTGACCAGGACTGCACCAGGGAGCTCATAGTTCCAACAGTGTAGCTCTGACGGAGGAGGGAGAGTGATGGCATGTGGCTTCCTGAGTGGACATAAAATAGCTCTTCTCCCAGCGCTTATGACAACCTCACTCATCTGATATGCTCTTCCTCTCCTCATCCTGCTCTTTCACCACTTCTCAGCCTACCATACTTTGACTAGTACTTAAAATGTAGGCACTCATGTCCTGTAGTACTACTATTGACAGATGCAGTGGTAAATCCTAGCTAAGGTCTCCTCTGCACTGTAGCTTAAATGTCTCTATATTATATTGTTGTAGCTGTAACTCTGTAGCTTAAATGTTATTTTATTGCTGTAAGTCACTCTGGCTAAAAGTGTCTGCCAAATGAATACATGTAAATGTAAATGGCATGTATAGATGGCACCATGGACGCTTGTGTATTTCCCTAAGTGCTGACAGACGAGATGATAGTATCCAGAAGTTTGGCAGAAAATAAATATTCCAGCATGATAATGATCCAAAGCACAAACGCAAGCACACATGCACGCACACACACGCACACACACACACACACACACACTTTTCTAACCAAGAAAACAAGTAAAAACTGTGACCTGGCCAAGTATGTCATCTGACTTGAATCCAGTGGAACACCTTTTATTAAGGGTATGTTAAAGAGAGAGATAGAGCAACACAACCCCTTCAGTTGAAAAGCTTAGTCTATAAAGATCAGCAGAGCATCTCCAGAAATGTGGGCAATACGGGTATCCTCCATGCTGAGGAGGATTGAGTCTGTCATCAAAACAAAGTAAAAGATTTGGATATCAGTAATTAGGGCAACACCGCGGTCACGTAACGCCTACCGCGGGTCTGAGCTCGTCACTGTCATCACCGCAAGAAAAAAAAGAAAACATCCGTCAAACATGGGCCTGCATACCGTATGTAGCCTATGTGTGGACTTAGTGTGCAATGTCGTGATGTGGAATGTGAGGAACCATCTTATGACATGGATTTAAGGTTTTCTAAACAAAACCCGACCTTTCACGTGTGTGTTGGGGAGCGCAATGTTCCAACATTCCATTTGAGAGGAGGGGAGAACTGTCATAATCGTAACACTTTTCTATTCTCTCCATTTAAACTCGATTTACACAACAGCGATATATCGCGGTAAGAAAAAAATCCATACTGTCCCAGCCCTATCAGTAATAGAAGGTGTATTGAGTTGCCTTCCGACTGTGGGACCTGCATTTTTTTAAGTAGTAAATGTATGATATTATTTTAAAGTTCAAAGCAAAGAAGTAATGCAGTTGCTGTAAGGTGATACAATTTGGATTTTTCACAGGGGTGTAACCAAGTGTTATTAATCTTACATTAAGATCAAATATCTAGTTGTTATTGTTTTTAGTATAAAGAGACTCACCTAACAAAGATGTCTTATCAAAAATTTGCTCAACGCACTGGCAGTATGCTTAGATGTGCTCAACGCACTTGCAGTATGCTTAGATTTGCTCAACGCA